>NC_133379.1:3023677-3150034 GCF_049309525.1 Garra rufa
TAATTATATTTTTTAAAATAATTAAATGGTCAATCTGGTTGTAATATTTATTTTTGTTTATCAGTTAATTGATTTATTTGAATTTGACAGAAAATGAATTCCATAAAGACGTACATTATACAGTACAAAAGTAACAATATTAATATATTTGTCACAAGTTAAACCAAATTTTTATTTTGACGGGTTTTTTATTTTGTCTGTGATATGACGAAAGTCTTTCTCAAATAAAAAGGATAAAGCGCTCATAAAGTGAGTGTGAATCTCATAGCAATTCTGGAGATGCAGTTCATGTGTTCATTGTTCTCATATAGTGAGGCGGCAGAGGGTGAAAAACGCAAAAAAATATTTTATATTGTTTATAACAATAATATAAAATTGTTGTTGTTATTATTATTATTATTATTATTATTATTATTACTATATTCTCATTTGTTTGGCTTCCTAAAACACCAGTGTGAATGTAAATTAGACTTAGACAAATAAAAAGAGGGTTGAGTCCCCTTTAAAGGTGCCATAGAATGCATTGAGAGAATATTTAAAATTGTTCTCTGATATCTACATAGAAGGTATATGGCATAGGAAAGGGCAAAAAATCTCCAGAAATGGTTTTACAGGTCCATTTACAACCCTAGGATTTGCCCCTAGAATAAAAGGCTCTGTTTTTGCCTTATTTGGAAGCTTCATGAATATTAATGAGCTCTTCTCTGATTGGCTGTTTCACAGAGCTCAATAGCTCGCACATGGATAAAAATATATATTTAATTAGGAGCTCTAGCCGCTTTTAATATGCGGTTTGTTGAATCTGCCGTTTTGAATCGCAGACATTTTAGTCTGATTACTGTGATGCATGTGCTCTGTGTAAAGTTACAAGGCAGAGACACAAGTACTTACCACACAAGTTGAGCTGCTCGTCAGTGATACTCGGGATCTGTAAATCATTCGCCATCATCAGGCAGTTATTTCTCCATCATTCACCATCATCAGCGCAGGCATCTCTCTGTTTATGTGGTAAGTGAAATCCTATATATTGCAATGTAACAGGCTAGCACTAGCATTAAGCTAACCATGTCCCTTCTGTGGCTTGCCTTCAGTGTTGCCAGATTGGAAATGTCCAAGTATCGTACCAGAAGCTCAAAATTATCGTATTTGGGAGAAAATTATCGTATTTGAGTTAAACGTTCAAAATAAAGATATTTATCTAGATGTTACAGCTATTTATCCTTTTCAGCACTCATTTTCTATACTTTATTGCAATGCTAAACTAATTATATTACCCGAGTCAAGCGTTCAAAATACAGCTATTAATCTAGATGTTACAGCGATTTATCCTTTTCAGCACTCATTTTCTACACTTTGTTAAATTAACAACCTCAGTTTTGAAACAACTGACCT
Source organism: Garra rufa (assembly GCF_049309525.1). Taxonomy (NCBI): domain Eukaryota; kingdom Metazoa; phylum Chordata; class Actinopteri; order Cypriniformes; family Cyprinidae; genus Garra; species Garra rufa. Next base: position 3,025,070 of record NC_133379.1, read on the forward strand.
AAGTGCGACAGGAACGTCAACTTGTGCTCGTGAGAGAGAGCCATTCTCCACGATGATATTGGTTGAGAAGACGTAAGATTGGATGAAAGGCATGCGTAACGCACGTTCACGTCTCCTCACAATCATGAAGGTAGACGTAGGATCCACACAGCTAGATCTTTGAGAATAGAAGCTCTATGATTACAACGACCATGGTGTCACAAAATTCTGAAATTATCGTACATTGTGGTATTATTGATCGTACATCGTACAGAGGTCAAAATGATGGTACAAATACGATAATTATCGTACGTCTGGCAACACTGCTTGCCTTGTTTAAACGATGTGCTGACGTTACAGATGATTGGGCGATGCAAATGTTGGAGGCGTAACTATTAACGATCTCAGCTGTAACACCGACTGTTTCGTAACAGTCGGTGTTATGTTGGAATTTACCTATTTTTCGGTGGTCTTTTGCAAATACTAGATTTATATAAGAAGGAGGAAACAATGGTGTTTGAGTATGTCATCTTAATGTACTGAACTGTTATTATTTAACTATGCCAAGGTAAATTCAGTTTTCCATTCTATGGCACCTTTAAAGTTCAGGTACAAGTCAATTCACTGATGTTTTTTCTGACTTAATTTTTCTTAGTTAAGAGTTGGAGCTCTTAATTTTGAATAATAAGTAATTTAACTTTATAATGTAATTTTTTTTCTATATTTTCCCCAAGTCTTCATTTGTCTTCGTTTACTAATATTAAGGTGAGGGAGGAAAGAATGGTGGGTTGGGAAAACTCAGGAACAGCGTTTATGACAAATATTTATGTTTATTATAAAAATATAAAATTTTACATTAAATAACCAAAAATGATAAATGATAAAAGACTCAAATGATAATCATTTTAGATTTGTTTACAATAACACTGCCGAATAGTTTAATCAAATCTCTAATTCATTGAAAAATAAATATTTGTGTATGTGATTCAAGATCATAAGATATTTAAACAATGTAACAAACATTAAATAAAATATATATAACATAAAATAAAAGTTAAAATAAAGGAGCAGTGTACGGACGTGCGTTTACGAGTACTACAATGCATGCGTGTGGTGCTGCTGGCACAGAAGCCGGTGTTCTGACATAGAAAGTCCATCTCTCTAAGTTCCTTGTCTGTATATTCTGGTTGAAATAAGTAAGGCTGAGCAACAAATTGCATCATCCTCTCTGTCGAAATCTTCAGACATGTTTACAAAGACTGTTTTATGTACAGCAAGCGTCATCTTCTGTTTGTAAATGGGGCACAGCGCATCCAGGTTCTACATCAGAATGCCAGCCCCGGCGTCAACAGCACCACATGTATGTGCCGAGGTACTCTCCTAAACGTGTGGCAAAGACTGACACGGAAGAGAAGAAATTGTTAAATTAAGTTATTATTTTTGTTTTCTTTACACACAAAAAGTATTCTAGTAGCTTCATACTATTACGGTTTTACCACTGATTGGCATCAGTGGTAAAACCGTAATAGTATGCACTATTCATGCACTATTCTAACATTGTCTTTACTAACTTTCTGGGCCTCGAACATGTCAGTTGGGTTGCTGTCTATCCAGGGACAGAAGTAGGAATGCACCGAATGTTCGGCAACCTAAATTATTCTGCCGAAAATAGAAAAAAAGCTCTTTCGGTGTTCAGTCAAATAAGCGAAAAAGGCTGAATAAATTATACAGAACAATGGCGTGACGTGATCAAATAGAGGCATGCACTAATGCAGCAAACATGTCGGCGGTTTGGAGGCATTTAAAACTGTCCAAGAAAGATGCAAAAATCATTAAAAGTACCGACAGCGAGAGACTGAGAGACAGAACAGCATCGCATGTCTTCCATGAGAAGAGAAAGGGATGGTTGTTGCTGGTTTCTGTATGATGACTAAAATCGCAAAATGGCCTTAAACCATTAGTAAATAAACTACAGAACGTTATGTCGTCTGCACACTAGGGATGGGAAGATTAACCGATATGTATCGATACGCGGTCATGCGCGTGCACGATGCGAGTGCATCGGTAGAGCAGCAGAGGATGGATGAAATTTTGGAAGCAAATCGAGATGCATCGGTTTTTGCGAGATGCCTCGGTTTTTCCAAGATACAGCTTATCTTTTTAATACAGAATGTATTTCTTTATTTATTAACAAGTGTTGTCAACCTGTTTTTGGCGCATAATTTAATCGACCTACATAAAGTAGGCCTTAGCAACAGATTTGCGGATGTGTACACTACAACTCAATGTATCAGGTGCGCGGATGAAGCTAGTGGTGCGCCCTAATTGTCAGGAAGCGCGAGGCGCAAAACAAACGTGTCGGACGCGGAGATAATTTATTCCCCACTGAGTTTTATATCTAAAGTGTGGCAACACTGGATTTTACAAGAAATATGGACGACTTGACAAGACAGATGCAATTTGTAAAATGTGCCGCGCATCTGTAAAATACACGGGCAGTAGGCTACGACTAATCTGATATCTCACTTGAAGCGGCGCCACGGTGTTGTTGTGGAAGCATCTTCCAGTGTCCCTGCATCCCCTGCCTCAGGTCAGCGTAGTTTGCTTCACCCTGATCATGTTGATCAGTTGATATTTCTGAAGAAAATACTTCAACTGAAGGTGACTGACCACTGTACACTATTCTAAAAGGCCACAAGGTGTCCTCCTGTTTACTTTAAGGAATTTTATTAGTCTGTTTACAGTGACAGTGATGTTTCAAAGTAAAAGCAGCATAACACTGCTAGTTCACGACGTTAAGTTTTGAATATTCAATGGCAAAATATATCTTTGTAAAACTTATTTTCATAGTTGAAAAGTTAAATCACAATTCTTGTTGTGCAATGGTAAACCTTCAGTCTGTTGAAAGAGTGCAAATATATATTTTTTAGTATATATTGCACTTATATAATTTTTGTAAAAAAAAGTCTTGGTTTTACTTGGTTAATAAATAATCAAACTCATTCAATGGCACTGCATCCTCTTTCACATCATCACATAAACTTGATCTTATTAGTTAGTGCTGAATTATCGCATCGTATCGTGATATGGGTGTGAATCGTATCGTATTGCATCGCAATATGTCACAAATGTATCTTTAATATATCGGATCGGATACTTTGTATCGAGATGCGTATCGGATCGGCATTATACCTTAGATGCCCAACCCTACTGCACACACAAATTGTAATTATTCTGACAGTGCTGCACAAGCTCATTAGCCAGGGTTCAAAGTTCAAAGCACGAGGAAAATCTGTGACGAGAAACATTCATAAATCTGCTGCTATCAGCAAAAAGTAGTACGGAGGTCTTCTTGCAGGTTTTCACCAAAATAAAAGTCAACATTTATAAATTTTAGTATTGTAATTTTAGTGTTGTTCTGTAAAAAAAAAATAAAGTAACACAAAAATAATGATAACAATCATTACAACAGCTCTATTAATACATTTATTATAACATAACTTTTCTCAGAAAGGCTGCATTTATTTGTACATTAAAAACACATGCCTGATTCATAAAGGGGGTCTTAAAAATGTCCAAAGAATATTATTTTACAAACTTATTGATTTTAAGTTAAATTGTGCTTTGTTGGTAGGCAAATGTCTACTAGAATGTTAAAAATGTTCAGTGTTAAATAAATATTATTATTGTAATTGATTTTTTTCCATTACAAAGAAAGACAAAACTGTAAAAAAGCACATTTTGGCCATTTAATTTATGCAATGGTGAAAAAAAAGGCAAAATAAATGGGGGAAAAACATGAAAAAACGTGTTCGGTAATCGGCCTTCAGCCCAGTGTGTAATTTTGTTCGGCCAAGAATTTTCATTTTGGTGCATCTCTAGTCAGTAGACTCTAATTTCATCAAAAATATCTTAATTTGTGTTCCAAAAATGAACAAAGGTCTTACAGGTTTGGAATGACATGGGGGTGAGTAATTAATGACAGAATTTTTATTTTTGGGTACATCCCTTTAAGTATTAAATATCGACAGATTCTAATAAATGAAAAATATCTAATCTTGGCCAATAACTGATGCTACATGCATCATTTCAGTGCAGTAATTGTTTTGTGATCCTGTAACAAAGTAATAATTTTTCAGCAAAATGTGTTCATAACATACCCAAATTGTTCTATTTTATTTTTTACATTAGTAATATATGGCATGCCTTTTAATTGAACATACGATTGTCTTTGCAGAGCTCTGCCACACTACAAAGATTGCAATCATCGCATTAAAAAAAAGTATATCACACTCACTCTTTTCAGAATGTTGAGGCGATACTTTAGACGGGAATTCTCCTCCCGCAACTCATCCAGCTGTGAAGACGTGAAGTTTAGCTCCTGTGGATCTCTCAGCTGGTCTATTTCATCTTGGAGTAACTTGATTTCTCTTTCCTGTGTGCCAAATTAAAACCACAAAAAATCTGAAGTAGGCCAAGAACAAATATTTTAAACATGAAATACCACATACCTTGGTTACAAAGAAGTACTTCAATATTCAAACTAATAATAGCACAACATTGAATTATATTAAATTAAAATTATATTAAAATGTGTCTTAAAAAAAACAGTATTGAGGACAGTGTAAGCCTGCAGTATCATGTCAAAAACATTTCACATATATGCAAATATGTTTTAGTTTTCTTTTACAGCCTCAGCACAGTTGCCATGATTTATTATCTTTATATTCACAAAAAACAGCTACACACGTTGTAGTTTTGAACTGAATTAAACCGAATAATCATGACCTAACGTTACAACATGCGTACTTCAGTCTCTTACGTCAGACCACGAAAACCACGTGAATATATGAACACAACTTTTAACGTAAAGCTGACCTGTTGCTGAAGTCGGGACGTATAGTTGACAACGAGGTCATCCATTTTTTTCTGAAAGAAAAAAAAGAGATACAAACAGCCACAAATGTTTAAACTGCACACTTCTCCAACGTGAAGAACTGCTTTAACCGGTGTTAACACGTCACTTCCGCTTTCCAGTGATGTCCGAGCTGTGAACAAATCGGGGAGAAGGGTCTGGCTGCAGACCGTGGATGCGAGTGGAGCTCCACTCAAGAACGGAAATACGTCACCTCCACTTCCGACGTATGTTACACCATATTGGTCCGGGCATGACGCGGTCGCCTTGATGGTCCGGGCAAAATTTTAAGACATTGCATATTTAAAACTTATTGTTTAATTTTTCGTTTTGTATTATTTATAGTTACATATGCGTGTTCTTAATATTTACATTTTCTGTACATTTCATAATTAAAACGTTTACCTTGGCAAATGATATGTGTATATAATTATATATTTTAGAAAGTAAACAGTAGATTTTTTTTTTATTGCACAATTAAATATTACAATAATGAAGATGTAAATACGGACAGCATCTTTTTTTCAGTTTTTAGAACAAAACAAAAAAAAGAACATACAAGGGCAATTACATAGTACATAAAACATAACATAAAATAGAAAATTAAAATTAAAATAAAGAAAGCTGTAACATCACATATCCATAACCAAGTATCCATAACCAATTTTTTTTTTTTTTTTTTGCTTTGCTATTATTTGTTTCTTTTAATGTACACAGATAGTGGCCAATTTCTATTTTAAAATGAGTAAAATTAGTTTTTTTTCACTGCCCATTTACATTTATGAATGAAAAACATTCCATATATGAGTAAATTTACAATATACCAAATTTTGAAGTCAGCACTGTACTCATAAAAAAATTAAATGCCCTTTCTTTGAGTTGCAATTCAACATTAGTATTTTATATCTCCAAAAACCAATGGCTTAAGGAACACTAAAAATTTGGCAAATCTTTCTAAGATAATTGTTATTACATTTTTTTCCTTTTATATTTATACCTTTCAATTTAAGACAGAGATCAACATTTGGATTTTTATCTATTTCATTTACTAATAATTTTCTAAGTTCTAAGGGAATGGCATTACTTACCATTACATACTCCTTTACAGGTATATGAAATGAACATTTTTTAAGAACTCTGCATAGGTAAGCACGTGACCATTAGAATTCAACAGCTGTGAAACCAACCAAACATTTTTTCAAAAAACCAATTAACTAAAAAAAAAAGAGATTTATTTTGGTGTGTAATGTATTTATTATTCCAAATTAAGCACTTGTGAGGGGAAAAATTATGTTTGTATATCATTATCCATGATAATAATGCCTGTCTGTGAAAATTGGAAAGTTTTATGGGAAGCTTGCAAATATTAAAGTTACAATTAAGGAGAAATTCAATACCACCTACTTTTTCAAACATACTATTAGGGATATAATACCATAATTTATCTTTTGAACGAACATCATTTTTTATCCATTTAATTTTAGAAATAGTGTTAGATATTTCAAAATCAAGTACATTTAGCCCACCTTGATTAAGTGGATTAAAAAATATTTTTTTTATTCAAATAATGATGTTTATTTTTCCAAAAAGAAAATTATATATACATTTATTTATATCATTAATAATACGTTTTGGAGTGTCTATAACCATTGTGGTGTAACAAACAAAGGACAGCATCACATACAGTTATGAGAGCATCACAGAACAACAATATATTACACATATTGGAGGGGAAAGAAAGAAAGAAAGAAAGAAAGAAAGAAAGAAAGAAAGAAAGAAAGAAAGAAAGAAAGAAAGAAAGAAAAAGACACCTCAAAGATGTACAACTGACTCAAGAATTGTAAAAGTTTTAAAAGCTTTTGAGTTCAATGGTTTGGACACATTCTTAAAAGAGTCAAAGAAGACTTTTTAAATCAGTAAAAACAGTAAATAAAACAGTAGATCTATAATATCACTGGACATTAAATGAGAAGTTATTTTATTAAACATCTTAATCACAATTTGTATTTTAAACAAAATAACATGTACATATCACAGTAAAATAATGTTTCCCACAATGTTTTCCATCCATTGAAATTTCACAAGTAGTTTTGTTATGATATGTTAACCCATTGTAACTCGCTATTATAGCGATGCTAAATTAATAGGCTATAATAAAAAAATAAATAAAATAAAGTGCGCGACGCCATTTTCATTTTAGTGGAGGTGACGTGTTTCCGGTTTGCGGGTGGAGGTGACGTATTTCCGGTGGAGCTCCACTCGCCGTATGGCTGCAGCCAGGTCCTCTTGAAATCGGGTGCAACAGTCAGTTTCCGGAAGTAAAAGCTGTGGGGCTTTCATGTCTCATACTGACATACTGTGAGCCATAGACATATATGTCTATGCCGTGAGCTACGAGGTTGTTCATCTTTGATTTAACTTTCTGTTGAAGACTTCAACCTGTATTATTTTTATTTTTAAATCGTATTTAACAGCAGGACTGAGAAACGAAACTACGTTACCCATGATGCTGCACAGAAAGCTTGATCGAAACCACCAAATCGCGTAAAAAAAAAACCTCTTTAGTGTACTCCAGTCAGTTTCCTACCCTCTCAAACTTAAATATTTATCAATATTTACATAATATGTATATTTGGGAATAAATGTAAAAATAAGAAGCGGATGAAGCGTTGTAAGTTATTAACCAAACCAACCAACTACGACGAGAATCACAACATTATAAACTTTAATTTGAATCAATAAATAAATATTTAGACAAGACTTACTTAACAGATTTAGTGAGGAAAAGTACTACAATCCCATGAAGCATTGCAAACGACATTAAGTATTTTGATATGTTAAATTCATGCGAACAAATGTGTTCAACAAAAGCACATACAATGGATTATCAACCTAGTAGCTCACAACAGGTCTGTCTTTCAACAGACATTGTTAAAATTCAACTTCGCTATGTATAAAATATTTTTTTACTTCTGGAAACCAAATGAAAGTGAAGATGTTACGTTCGACAAACGAAGCCTAGATTAATTTTGCCTATCAAATATACTATAGATTTACATTACATTTACATTTAGAGGACGCTTATTTCATCCAAAGCGACTTACAAAAGAGGACAATGGAAGCAATTAAAAACAACAAAAGGGCAATAAGTGCTATGACAAGTCTCATTTAGCCTAACGCAGTACAGTAAGGTTCTTTTTTATTATATAATAAATAAAAATAAAATACTTAGAATAAAAAAAAAGAAAAAGCAAGCTAGTGTTAGAGGCCTAAAAATAGATAGATAGAGTACAACAAGAACAGAGAAGCTAGTGTTTTTTTTTTTTTTAAAGAAAACATTTGTATTTGTTTTTGTTTTGTTATGAATATATGTTTAATTTATTTTACTTATTTTAGAGGCAGTATACCGACACAAATTAATCACTTCGACAATAATCAAGAAATATATATATTTAATAAAATTAATCAGTTGCAGATGTAACACCAGCGGCTGAAACGGAACAGCACTTTGGTAGGTGCTATTCATTTTTATTACCACTAGATGGCCACCACGTTACACCGTCATTCATTCACGATTAATGAATCATTTTGCATTTGAGTGGAAAGCTTCGGTGCTTCACAAATATTAGTTTAACAGTCACTATAATCTATATAAAATAGTTAGGTTTTAGCTGGTTTATGCTGGTCCTTTGCTGGTCCTTAGCTGGTTTATGCTGGTCCTTTGCTGGTTTATTCCGGTCCTTAGCTGGTCATGTTGCTGGTTAAGGACCAGCATAAACCAGCTAAGGACCACCATAAACCAGCCAAGGACCAGCTTAAACCAACATACCAGCATTAAAACCTACCTATCCAGCATATGCTGTTTTTTTCAACAGGGTAAACCCAACCGTCCCAGTGTTACATCCCAATCGCTTGCACTCCAAAGTCACAAGCCAAAATCTACTGTTTTGCCAGCTACATGACAATACTGCAACCCTTTCTGAAAATCTTCACCCTGAGTTTGCGTATGTGCAAAGATCCAAACCGCATAGAAAAAGCTATGGTTTTGAATAACCCTGTGTTCCTGTTACAGTTTTTACAGACGCTAGGACACATTTCTCAATACTTAGGTCACTTTTGCAAAACTCTTCACACAATTCTCCTAACTGACTTTCAGTTTGGCAAAGCAGTTCATTTCACATTCAAAATGCACTACAACTACCAAAACACTTTATTTATTCAGGTCTCAAATAAACTCATTCTTCCAGAACACTAGCAAAGGTTGACAGCCGACAAACGACAAACACACTTTGTCACCCACAAAACAATGACCTAAAAAACACTAACAACACGTAGCATTACACAGTGTTTTCTTGTGTAAAACAAGGACACATCTCTGTTTATAATTGCAATATATATTGTTTATAACTGCAATATATGTTACTGGAATGAATCAGACATGATGCAGAATTCGTCAAATATTTTTTGTCGTTTATTTATCTTTATTTTTTGCACTAAGTTATTCCAAAATACAAGAATTTGTATACACACCATCCACTGATACAGATACAATAGTAATGCTAATCTACTCGCATTTTTAGATTTGAAATATGTTTCAATAAAATATTGCTGTTGAATTTTGCTGTCTTATTCAGTTTTGCATTATGTTATTGTTTTGAACATAAGTTTAACAGTTTTGAAAACAGTATGTAAGCATGTGCAAAATGTCCTGTACGTACAAAGATTTTTGGCAGTTGTTGTGTCTGAGTGAGAAAAGAATTCATGAAATTTGAGAGATGTAGTCATTGAATGCATTTTGTGCCAAAACAATGATAATTGATCCTCAGTTTAGCCCACATAGACTTCTGTTGTGCTCACTGTGTGAAGAGTTTTGCAAAAGTATTGAGAAATGTGTCCTAGCGTCTGTAAAAAACTGTAACAGGACCTTAGTGTCACGGTACAATAAAAGGAAGGAAGCAAATGCAGGTGAAAGTGAACGTTTATTGAAACACAGACAGGTGAACAAACTTCCAGGTGCAGTGGGCGCTCTCGGCTGGGTGGAACAGGGACTCGATGGCAGGTGCAGACGTGTAGTGAAGATCCCGTGATGATGACGACTCCGAACACGAACAGACGAAATACAAATCCACACAGAACACGATCCAGACAATCCAAGGTGACGAACATCCAAGAAGAACTATCGACAGAGGAGATGTGTGTGAGATGTGTATAAATAGCCAGCAGTGATGTGAGACACCTGTGAGGACTGATTGGCAGCTGCGCTGAATGAGCATGATTAACAACACAGACAGACACATGATCACGAGACAGAGCACATGGCATGATAAACAACACAGACAAACACATGATCACAAGACATGAGAACACGGCAGATGTATGAACCGTGACAGTACCCCCTCCCCTAGGAACGTCCCCTCCCCTAGGAACGTCCCCTGACGTTCCCAGACTCCTTTACCTGCTGATTGAAGTCATCAATAAGGGAGTGATCCAGTATGTCCCTGGCAGGTACCCAACTTCTCTCCTCCGGACCGTAACCTTCCCAGTCCACCAAGTACTGAAATCCGCGTCCCCTCCGCCTCGAGTCCAGAATGCGATTGATCGAATAGGTTGGTTCCCCGTCTACGAGTCGCGGCGGTGGGGGAACCGGGACAGGCGGATTAATGCGTGCAAAAAAAAACAGGTTTAATTTTGGATACGTGGAACACGGGATGGATTCTCCTGTACACTGGAGGGAGATTGAGGCGGACTGTCACCGGACTAATGATCTTGGTGACAGCAAACGGGCCAATGAATTTGGGAGCAAGTTTATTCGATATAGATCGGAGAGGAATGTCCTTGGTAGAAAGCCACACTTTGGAACCGACGACGTATACGGGAGGCCTAGACCGGTGGCGATCGGCTTTAGCCTTGGTGCGCGCTCCCACCTGGACCAAAGTCTCACGGGCTCTGGTCCAGGTACGATGGCACCTCTGGACAAAGGCGTGAGCAGAGGGGACCGCGACTTCGGATTCCAGACTGGGAAAAATAGGTGGCTGGTACCCTAAACTACATTCAAATGGGGATAGGCCCGTGGCTGATACTGGCAAGGAATTGTGGGCGTACTCCACCATAGAAAGCTGCTGACTCCAGGAGGAAGGATTTCTAGCGACCATACATCCAAATGCCCTCTCCAGATCTTGGTTGGCTCTCTCAGTTTGCCCATTGCTTTGAGGATGGAACCCCGAAGAGAGACTAACAGTGGCCCCCAAAGCCTACAAAATTCTCGCCAAAATTTGGACACAAATTGGGGTCCTCTGTCGGAGACCACGTCTGTCGGTAGGCCATGTAACCGAAAGACGTGGTCCACGACTGCCAACGCTGTCTCCTTGGCTGAAGGTAATTTGGGCAAGGGAATGAAATGAACCGCCTTCGAGAATAGGTCCACCACGGTCAAAACTACCGTGTTACCCTGGGAGGGTGGGAGGGCGGTGACAAAATCTAGTGCGATGTGGGACCAGGGTCTCGAAGGCATTGGCAGCGGTTGTAGGAGCCCGTCTGGGGGTCTGTTAGAAGTCTTACCAGTGGCACAAACTGAGCAAGCCAAAACAAAACTGCGAACATCACGAGCCATAAGTGGCCACCAAAATCTTTGCTTAACCAAATGTAAGGTGCGACTTACCCCTGGATGACACGCCACATTGGAACAATGTCCCCACTGGATAACTTCGGACCGTAGACTTTCTGGCACAAACAAACGGTTAGGTGGGCAACCGGCCGGAGGCGTTACCCCATGTAAGGCTGTCTTAACCTTCGATTCGACCTCCCAAATGAGGGCAGAGACAATAAGTGTCTCGGGAAAAATACCCTCGGGAGTGGACGGGCGATCGGAACGGTCAAAAATACGAGATAAAGAATCGGGTTTCACGTTCTTGGAACCCGGGCGGTACGACAGAGTAAAATCAAAACGTCCGAAAAAAAGTGCCCACCTGGCCTGCCTAGAGTTCAGTCTTTTAGCCGTTCTAATGTATTCTAGGTTCTTGTGATCCGTCCAAACGATGAAAGGTACCCCTGACCCTTCCAACCAGTGGCGCCATTCTTCCAATGCTAGTTTGACTGCCAACAGCTCTCTGTTGCCAATATCATAATTTGACTCGGCTGGCGACATGCGATGAGAATAAAACGCGCAGGGATGCATCTTGTCGTCCGTGGGTGAGCGCTGGGAAAGCACCGCACCTACCCCCACCTCTGATGCGTCGACCTCCACCACGAACTGACGTGAGGGATCAGGGGTGATCAGAATGGGGGCCGAAACAAAGCGGCTCTTGAGGTTGGCAAACGCCGCTTGAGCAGCGTTTGACCACCTGAACGCCGTTCTGGGGGAGGTCAAGGCAGTCAGAGGTGCGGCTAGTTGGCTGTAATTGCGAATAAAATGCCGGTAAAAATTGGCGAAGCCCAGAAACCTCTGTAGGGCCTTACGGGAATCTGGATTTGGCCAATCAACCACAGCCTTAACTTTCTCGGGATCCATGCGCATACCCTCAGCCGACACGATGTACCCTAAGAAAGGAACAGACTGTGCATGAAAATCACATTTCTCCGCCTTAACAAAAAGCCCATTCTCTAGCAGCCTCTGAAGCACTCGTCTGACATGTTGCACATGTTCCTGGAGAGAAGAAGAAAAAATCAATATGTCGTCCAGGTAGACATATATGAACTGATCGACCATATCTCGCAACACGTCATTAACGAGTGCCTGGAAGACCCCTGGGGAGTTGGACAGCCCGAAGGGCATGACCGAATATTCAAAGTGCCCCCTGGGGGTGTTGAAGGCGGTCTTCCATTCATCACCCCTCCTGATGCGGACCAAATGATAAGCATTCCTTAAGTCCAATTTAGTGAAGACCGACGCTCCCTGCAACCTCTCAAAGGCTGAAGATATTAACGGCAAAGGATAGGTATTCTTTACCGTAATATTGTTCAGCCCTCGGTAATCAATGCAAGGTCGCAGAGAACCGTCCTTCTTCCCCACAAAAAAGAACCCCGCCCCCGCTGGTGAAGAGGAGGGGCGAATGAACCCCGCTGCTAGAGAATCAGAAATATATTTCTCCATAGCCTCTCTCTCAGGGACTGAGAGTGAATAAAGTTTGCCCTTAGGCGGAGATGTACCTGGCAGTAACTCTATCGCACAGTCATAGGGACGATGAGGAGGAAGAGAAGCAGCCCGAGACTTACTGAACACTTCCTTCAGGTCGAGGTACTCCGCGGGCACGTTACACAGATCCGCCGCCTTCTCCTGAAACACAGAGCTAGAAACAGACGGACAAGCAGACACAAGACAAGACTCATGACACTTAATGCTCCACTCAGACACAGACTTGAGCTGCCAATCAATCCTGGGGTTGTGTTTGATGAGCCAGGGATGTCCTAAGACCACTGGTGCGAGGGGGGAGTCCAAGATGTAGAAGGTGATACTCTCACGGTGGTTGCCTGACACCGTGAGAGTGACGGGTTCCGTGACGAAGGTGATGGGGGGAAGAATCTGGCCATTGAGTGTGTAGACGGAAATGGAACTCTTGATGGGAAGGAGGGGAACAAGATGACGACGTGCAAATGAAAAATCCATAAAATTACCTTCTGCCCCCGAATCCACTAGTGCAGTGCAGTGGTTCTCCTGGTGATGCCATCGGAGTCTAATCGGGAGGAGGGTGGATGATGAGCTGGACGAGGTCTTGACAGCGGAGATCCCACCCGACAGTAGCCTCAGTCTTACTGTCGGGCTGGCCCTTTTACGGGGCAGCTAAATGCCAGGTGTCCCGCTGCCCCACAGTACAGGCATAAGCCCTGGGATCTCCGCCTCTCCTTCTCCTCCCGACTAATCCGAGCTCGACCCACCTGCATGGGCTCAGGATCGTCGAAGAGGCTGACCGCGTCTCTGCCGCTGGCTCGAGATGGTGGTCCCTCCCCAGGGGGGAACCGAGCGGGTAACCACCGCCGCTCGGCTCGGGAGAGTCGAGCGTCCACCCGCAGTGCCAACTCGATAAGCCCGTTGAGGTCCGCGGGTAGATCCAGGGCGTAGATCTCCTGTTGGACGCGGTCAGACAGCCCATGCAGGAACATGTCCGCCTGCGCCTCCTCGTTCCAACGACACTCCGCCGCCAGGGTGCGAAAGGCTATAGAATAATCGGAGACAGACCTCACCCCCTGCTTGAGATCTGTCAGCCTTCGCGCAGCCTCTCTCCCGGTGGCTGTGCGGTCGAACACCCTCTTCATCTCGGCCGTGAGTGTTGCGAACGAGGCACAACACGGATCCTGGTTCTCCCATACCGCCGTGCCCCAAAGAGCTGCCTTCCCCGATAACAGGGTGAGCGCGAACGCCACCTTGCTTTCCTCACTAGGGAACGTACGAGGTTGTAACGCAAAGTGCATGGAGCACCTAGTGAGGAAAGCCCGGCAGAAGTTCGGCTCACCGCTGTAAAGCTCCGGTGGGGGAAGGCGGGGCTCCGGCTGATGGAAAGCCCCAGATGGTCCAGGAGGGGCTACCGGAGCGGGCGGCATGGGAGGTGCGATGGGCGCGGCGGGCAGTTGCAGCTGTTGAATTCGCTGGGTCAGCTCGGATACCTGCCCCACGAGAACTCGAACGGCCGCTCCAGTATCCGCCGAGCTCTTCTCCTGGGCTTCCAGCCGAGAGACGCAAGACATCAAACACTCCTCCACCGTGAGACGGGTGGAACCTGCTGCTTCCATTTGTGGTCGATAGTTCTGTCACGGTACAATAAAAGGAAGGAAGCAAATGCAGGTGAAAGTGAACGTTTATTGAAACACAGACAGGTGAACAAACTTCCAGGTGCAGTGGGCGCTCTCGGCTGGGTGGAACAGGGACTCGATGGCAGGTGCAGACGTGTAGTGAAGATCCCGTGATGATGACGACTCCGAACACGAACAGACGAAATACAAATCCACACAGAACACGATCCAGACAATCCAAGGTGACGAACATCCAAGAAGAACTATCGACAGAGGAGATGTGTGTGAGATGTGTATAAATAGCCAGCAGTGATGTGAGACACCTGTGAGGACTGATTGGCAGCTGCGCTGAATGAGCATGATTAACAACACAGACAGACACATGATCACGAGACAGAGCACATGGCATGATAAACAACACAGACAAACACATGATCACAAGACATGAGAACATGGCAGATGTATGAACCGTGACACTTAGGTGCTTAATTGTAAACTTAACAATCAGGTGTAAGCACTTTAAAAAGGTAACAGGTGAATTTACCTGTCTTCAACAGAAATGGAAGGCAAAATTGTAGTAAGAGGAAGAGAAAGAAGGAGAAAGAGGTGGAGGAGAGGATGGACAAAAAAAGAAGAAGAAGAAGAAGAAGAGGACCATGTTTGTCAAATGCAACCTTGGTTTACCATGTTGAAACCATGGGTCGACATATGAAGAGGCTGGACAGAGAGTTCCACCCAACCTCAGCAGATTTACTGCTACAGTCATTCTGACATGTTGACAGTAAAAAATAAATAAATAAAAATTCTATACTGTCTACATTACAATGTAGCCTACTATACAAGCTATGAGTACCCAACTATATTTCATGTTTGAAATAATGTATTGTGCACACTTTAAATTTGCATGGTCTACACAGGATTGAGGCTCAAGAGCGTAAAGTAGGAATTCACTGAGGAACAAGAGGGAGATATCGTAAACATGGTTTTGGCTAATAATGCAATACGGCTCAGATAAATTCAAACAAACGCCTTCAATGACCACACCTCCACATGTCCATCAGGTCTCCCTATCAACATGAATCTTAAAAGAAAACACATACAGATGAAACATTTGTAAGTGCCATTTGTAAGAAATTCTGAAAGTGTAAAAGACCAGCGGCATGAATATTTCCAGGTAAATATAATGTACCCTTTAGTACTGTTAGAACCTTTTTACATCTAAATTTATAGTCAGCCTATATTAAACTACACAATGTTGTTGTTCTTGTTTTTTTTTGTTTTGTTTTTTTCTTTTTAAGAGAGTCCTACTTCAAAGGAGAAGAAGAAAGAGAAACATCTTAGGCCACAGAGCTATTTTAAATGTCCCAGCCCAACATGGTGGTAATATTACAATGTGGGTTGCAATCACAGGGTTTCTGTGATTTCTACTGAAGGGGAACTTTAAAAGCAGGTGAATAGTATTATATACTATAACTAAGGCTACATCCTCATTAATCCAAAAAAAAATGTTAAATCACATTATTATGCATGCATAAAATGTCATAAAAGCTCACTGAGATGATATGGAGAGACCAGTTCAAAGGCTAAGACTATAAATTTACATGTAAAAAGGTTCTAACAGTACTAAAGGGTACAAAGAACAAAAGAAGAAAGGCACCAGGCCCTGACGGTGTGACACCAACCTGTCTGAAAACCTGTGCTGACCAGCTGGCCCCCATTTTCTCACAGATCTTCAACAGGTCTTTGGAGTTGTGTGAAGTCCCCGCCTCTCTGAAACGCTCGGAAATCATCCCCATTCCAAAGAAACCCAAAATAACAGGACTTAACGACTACAGACCTGTGGCGCTAACATCTGTCGTCATGAAGTCGTTTGAAAAACTGGTTCTGGCTTATCTGAAGGACATCACCGGACCCTTACTGGACCCCCTGCAGTTTGCTTATCGAGAAAACAGGTCTGTAGATGATGCAGTGAACATGAGTCTACATTTCATACTGCAGCATCTGGACAAATCAGGGACTTACGCGAGGATCCTGTTTGTGGACTTTAGTTCAGCCTTCAACACTATCATCCCAAACCTCCTCCTGCCCAAACTAACTCAGCTTTCTGTGCCCACGTCAGTCTGTCAGTGGATCAACAGCTTCCTGACAGACAGGCAGCAGCTAGTGAGGCTGGGAAAATTCTCATCCAGCACCCGTACTATCAGCACTGGCGCCCCTCAGAGCTGTGTCCTCTCCCCACTGCTCTTCTCCCTGTATACTAATGACTGTACCTCCAAAGACCCCTCTGTCAAGCTCCTGAAGTTTGCAGACGACACCACACTTATCGGCCTCATTCAGGACGGTGACGAGTCTGCTTACAGACAGGAGGTAAAAGAGCTGGCTGTCTGGTGCAGTCATAACAACCTGGAGCTCAACACGCTCAAAACTGTGGAGATGATCATAGACTTCAGGAAAAAAAACCCTGCTCTCCCCCCACTCACCATCATGAACAGCACCGTAAACACAGTGGAGTCATTCAGGTTCCTTGGCAATACCATCTCACAGGACATTCACATAGACACCATTGTGAAAAAGGCCCAGCAGAGGCTGTACTTTCTCCGCCAGCTGAGGAAGCTCAACCTGCCACAACTGCTGAAACAGTTTTACTCTGCCATTATTGAATCCGTCCTCTGCACTTCAGTTACCATCTGGTTCAGCTTAGCTACCAATTCTGATCTCAGAAGACTACGTAGAATAGTCCGGACTGCTGAACGAATCATTGGTACAACCCTCCCTACCCTTCAAGATCTCTACTTATCCAGAGTACGAAAAAGGGCTGCCAAAATTACTCTGGACCCCTCACATCCAGCACACTCGCTTTTTGAACTGTTACCATCTGGTCGGCGCTACAGAGCACTGAGCACTAGAACGACCAGACACCGAAACAGTTTCTTTCCTCAGGCAATCCATCTCATGAACACTTGATTGTGGAACATACAACACTATACACTCTTTATTCATTTTTCCGTTATTTATTTAAAGCACATACTTACTTCCATTCAAATGTCTTTGCTATTTTTGCACATTGTCTGTCTTGTATACTTGTATATTGTTCTTTTTATAATATGTATCGTCTTGTCACTGTCATTCTGTTGCACTGTGGAGCTCTGTCACAAAAACAAATTCCTAGTATGTGTAAACATACCTGGCAATAAAGCTCATTCTGATTCTGATTCAGATTCTGAAGAACGTTCCAGTTCAGCCCATTGCAAGGCTTCCGCTATAGTGGGAACTCATGCAATGTAATCAACAACATACATCTGAGTCAGTAAGATTGAGGGAAGTTAGCAAGAGGAGGGCATAGAAAGAAGTGGAACACAGCCACAGCCCTGGTCAAGCTTTATTACATTCATACTATAAATCCACAGAGATGGAGCTAGGTCAACTAGGTCAAGCTCCACCCATCTGACCTACCTCTGCAGTGAGCAAAATGTTTTCAAAATGATTGAAAATCGTCGTCGTGGATGGGTATTCCAGAATGACAATGACCCAAAACACACTGAGTGGCTCAAGAAAAAACACATTAAGGTCCTGAAGTGGCCTAGCCAGTCTCCAGACCTTAATCCTATAGAAAATCTGTGGAGGAAGATGAAGGTTTGAGCCAAACGTCAGCCTCGAAACCTTAATGACTTGGAGTCGATCTGCAAAGAGGAGTGTGACAAAATCCCTCCTGAGATGTGTGCAAACCTGGTAGCCAACTACAAGAAACGTCCAGTGTTGGGGAGTAACTAGTTACATGTAACGGCGTTACGTAATTTAATTACAAAATAAATGTAACAGTAATTTGTTACAGTTACTTAGAAAAATGTGTAATTAAATTACAGTTACTTATGAAAATGTTAAAGATTACAAATGGGGTTATATCTAAAAATTTTCTTTAAAAATCTGGGATATGTTGAATAATATTAATCTGTTGCTTTGCCTGTTTTTGATATGCACGATGCCTTCTGCTAAGGCCATTTATTAAAGTGGTGCTATTCTGATGCTTTTGATTGGTTTGAATTTGCGGTGCACCACGTCTGCCATTTAGGTTAATCCTCTTTGTCAGCGCGTTCATCATCCCCTTTGTGTATTCGAGACCAATATTAAAAACATTCATAACAAATTAGCTAGCCTGCTAGCTGCCTTTACCAGACACACTTGTATTTATGAACCCTTTCACAAAAAAAATATCGCATTTTTTCTCCTTGAATAAGGTTGGTAATGTCAGATCTAACTTGCGATTTTATCACATTAACCCATTTTAATTTTGAGTGTCATTTGTAAAATCAGTGTTTACACTATTGCGTGATTTTCAGCTGAAACGTGACTAATGATTTGAAGGATGAAAATCCACTGCAGTTTAGTTTATTTTCGAATAATATAGATCTATTTTTCTCAAGGGCTTGAAACTTTTCTCTATAATGATCGATGTTGACCTAACGTGCCACCTAGTGGACAAATCTCTCAATTAGTTTGTCCCATTTTGTCTTGCAAAATCGAGCTATCATCTAGTGAAGCACCCCAGTTGGTCACTTAATCTAAGCAGTGTTTTAGATTAAATGTAACTTTATTTAAAAAAAAAAAAAAAAAAAAAAACAATACCATGGATTTTATGTTTGGATTTGGCAGTATCTATTCTAGAATCTATTCTTTCTTCTGTTAGTGAGAAATAATTATTAGCCCTGTATGCTATAATGATTTCCCTTCACACATAGTGGTAAAAAAAAATAATAGTATGCAGATTTTTACAATTTTTTTATTATATCAGTAAGAAGAAAAAAAACTTGTTTTTACTACATTATTATAATCTAGAATTTTGTTTTCTCATAAATATAACTAAAAATAATTATCTACTATTTTAAATAGATAATTTAGATATTTAAAGAAATCTTTTTTAAGATTTAAGTTTTTCAAGGCATTGTTACTTGCCAGTGTGTCCTGTCATAGCTATGCAAAATTTTGATTTTGTAACAACAGTAAACAATTTTTTTGTTATAAGGTCTGGTTTTGTGATGGCTGTACTTTAAAATAAATTAATATAATCTTAATTCAAGTGATGAAAGATTTTGAAAATGATTTAGTTGAAAATATCCATTAGAAACTTAAAAGTAATCAAAAAGTAATCAGATGTAATCAGTTACTTTACTTTTCTAAAGTAATTGAAAAGGTACACTACTTATTACATTTTAAATAGGGTAATTTGTAATCTGTAATCTATTACATTTCCAAAGTAACCTCCCCAACACTGGAAACGTCTGACCTCTGTGATTGCCAACAAAGGTTTTGCCACTAAGTACTACAGTGCCTTGCAAAAGTATTCATACCCCTTCATTTTTGTCACATTTTGTTTTGTTGGTGCCTAATGTTAAACTACTTTAAATTACTTTTTTCCCACATCAATCTACACTCCCTACTCCATAATGGCAAAGCAAAAAATTGGTTTTTAACATTTGTGCAAATTTATTAAAAATAAAAAAAACTGAAAAGATCCCGTTGCATAAGTATTCATACCCTTTTCTGGGACACTCGAAATTTAGCTCAGGAGCATTTGTATTGCTTCTAGATGTTACTACACTTTGAGTGGAGTTAAACTGTGGCAAATTCATTTGAATGAGTATGATTTAGAAAGGCACACACCTCTCAGAAAAGGTCTAACAGCTGAAAATGCATATCAGAGCAAAAACCTGCGATCAAGATAACTGCCTGTAGAGCTCAGTGGGAAGGATCTAGGGAAGAGTTCAGAAAAAGATCTGCTGCATTGAAGGTTCACAGAAGCATTATCCATAATGGAAGATGATTGGAACAACAAGGACTCTAGAAAATGTCTGCCAGCCCCCATCCAAGCTGACAGAGCTTGGGAGGTGAAAAGGTGAGGCAAAGAATGGCAGATAATTGCCAAATGCAGATGTGCAAAGCTTGTCACAACATACCCAAAAAGACTTGAGGCTGTAAAGTTGCTTCAACTAAGTACTCAAAAATGAAGGGGTATGAATACTTTTGCAAGGCACTGTAAGTCATGTTTTGCAAATCAATTTATAACTTTTTTGAAATGTATTTTTCTAGATTTATTTTGTTTTATTTTTGTTCTGTCTCTCACTGTCCAAATAAACCTACCATTAAAATTATAGACTGATCATTTCTTTGTCAGTGGGCAAACATAAAAAATCAGCATGGGAAGAAAATTTTTTTCCCCTCACTGTTTATTTAAAGCTTCATAACATATAATCAGCCCATGTAATTATTAACAACTAACCCAAATAGTGTGTGAAATAACAGAATCAAAATTTATCAAAGTGGAATTGTGCAAGTTTGAAAGATGAGACATACCACATAAAAAGTTGGTCTACAGAGGAGGGATTTATCATTCTGCAGGCATTTTGCTCATCCCTACGGTTTGATCATTCATATATACTTCTAATTTCACTTACTTCATATTGTAATAATAATGAATATTATTTATTAATGATCAGGCAAGTTTAATGTATGATGGTGGTCCTATATCTGGAAATCTGGGTCTTTTGCTTACAGTTTGGTCCCGTCACTTTGAAAATGTTTCCTGCACCCCTGGCTGAAGTTGTGGTATCAAAGCCTGCATCCAAAATCACTTACTTCCCTACTAGATAGTAGGCGAATAACGGTATGTGACAATAGAAGTATGACCAAATTCACAGTATTCATAAGAGTAAAAAAAAAAAAAAAACTCCCCAGATGACCAGATTAAGTTTTCTATGTGTTTTTGAAGTATGCATTGCATACAATGGATGCTTTACTTTCCCATGAGGCCACAGGTGAGGATTTATTAATGGCAGTGATGCAACACAACTGATATACCTCTGAAATCATGTGATCACAACATGTCAAATATAGTATGTCCAGACTCCAGATTACATACTACACACATTTATAATATATAGAACATACTCTAACAAACTCTATTATAGATCAGTGGTAACAACTTACCTGGCGTTAGTTTGTGCTCCGCACTCCACTTCGCGATTTCAGATGCAGCCAACGTCTTGCCCAAACTCCCGCTGACGCAATCACAAGCACACAATCCTGACACCACCCCCGTCTTTATAGCATCAAATAACTAACCAAAAGCAAACTTATTAGAAAAACAATTCTCTTTTCAGGACGTGTTAGGCATTGGGCCTGCATCATCATGAAAGTAGCCGAGAGTAGACGGCTGCAGTGAGGGAGAAGAGTGAAGTAAATTTAGACAGGTCTTAAACAAGCCTGTTATTTAATCGGGCCCGTTGAATTAACTGCGTAAAAACCCGATTTGCGAATTTAACTCACAAAAACTCCCCAAAAAATGAATTTATTTAATCTACTATTTAACAGCAGGTGGCAGTAGGTAGAGCTGTCGCAGTGGTCAGGCCGTCATAAGCAGAGAGAAGAAGAAGAAAGCAAATCTTGTGTACATGCAGCGGTCAGTTGAGCTTTGAATGAACTGGATCTTATGTAAGTGAGAAACCTTTACAGGACCTGTTATTATTATAATTATTAATATTTATTTATTTATATCTAGATAGCTTGGATTAAATTAATCGAGAAGTTAGTGGCGTGGTGCGATTATTCAGATCAAATGTGATTAATGCATTACACAGAGAAAAAAAGCTTTAGTTAAAAGCTAAGAGGCTAATGCCTGTTCATTAAAGCAATATGCTAATAATAAAAATAATTGCAAAACAAACAAATCAACTAGTAGTTATAAATAATAATAAATTTATAATTAATAATAAATTCGTTTTTTTTATTTTGTTGTGTTTTGACCAGTGGACTTCTTCTGTTGCTGATGGTGTAGCGTTGCCAAGGTAACATATATATATATATATATATATATATATATATATGTGTATGTATGTATGTGTACTCTAAAGTGTTCATTGTGTTTCTGACAAGTTGACACAATTTAATATATATATAAAAAATCACCCCTATAACAAACAAATAACACACCCAAAATATCTTTCACAGCTTGCCCACCAGCATGTCTGTTTTGGTTATTATCAAGTGGGGTGGACAGGAGTACTCCATTAGCACACTGTCTGAGGAGGACACCGTATTGGATCTGAAACAGTCCATTAAATCTCTCACAGGAGTTCTCCCAGAACGACAGAAGCTCCTGGGATTGAAAGTGAAAGGTGAATGGCATTTAAAACAGACACTGTGTCTGATATAGGGCTGGGCAATTTGGCTTAGAATCAAAATCTCGATTAATTGAACATTTTAACCCGATTACGATTAATGAACGATTATTTTATTTATTAATAAAATTATATTTAATTATATTTATATAATAATTATTTTTTTGCCCTCATAGTTCACTGACAAGTTTTGTACAGTAAATATGTTCACATATTACAAGCGAGAGATTTTTGGATGAAGGGTGCATTACTTGATTTTAAAATAATTGAAGGAAACACACTATCTACGATCTATGATTATTAATTGAACATCAGTGTTGAACA
Source organism: Garra rufa (assembly GCF_049309525.1). Lineage (NCBI taxonomy): Eukaryota > Metazoa > Chordata > Actinopteri > Cypriniformes > Cyprinidae > Garra > Garra rufa. The sequence goes on from NC_133379.1 coordinate 3,048,182, forward strand.
ACTGAAATTAAAGCAAGCATTGCTTAAAAGGAAAAGTCACATTTTTCTTAAATTAGTGAAAATAAATAACTTGCACTATTGGAAACAAAATAAATAATTTTCAATGTTTTTCATATTAAAAGTAGAAAATAAGCAGTATCTCCTCTAAATAAAATTACCCTTGCATATCCTGTAAAAATACTTTTTACTGTATAAATACTGTTTAAGCTCTCCATCGACATGTCGGCGGAATAACGGAACGGAGCGCTTGTGTTTTTTAAAGGGAAAGTAATTGAAATAATCTTCCTGGAAAAATTTTAACGATTATAGGTTCTGAATGTCGATTTCGATTATTTTTCGATTAATCGCCCAGCCCTAGTCTGATACGCAATATGCAAAGTGAAAAAAACTTGTAACAGGTTGCTGTTTAATGCTTATTCTGTCAGGTAAACCAGCAGATGATGATATCAAACTGGGTGACTTGAAGTTGAAGCCCAATACAAAAATTATGATGATGGGCACCAGAGAGGAAAGTCTGGTAGGTAATACTATTGAAGTTAATCATTAATTTATGAAAGCTGTTAAATGAAATTATAAAACCCCCACTCAATGATTTTTTTTTAAGCATGGTTAGATTGTATGGTATAAAATATAGTTTTAAAGCTTTCTGTATTCATAAAATGAGGTTTAATTCTTTATACAGCGCAAGATCTCATAACTTTTGCGTTTCCTTTTCATAGGAAGATGTCTTGGCACCTCCACCAGAAAATGATGATGTGGTCAATGACTTTGACATTGAAGAGGAAGTGACTGAGGTTGAAAATAGGCCAGTGACACCCAGTTATTTATTTATGTTTTATTTATTTATTTATTCATTCATTCTACTTTCAAAAGTTTAAGGTCAGTTTTTTGGTAAATAAATGAATACTTTTATTCAGTAAGGATGCATTAAGTTTATCAAAAGACATTTATAATGTTACAAAAGTTCAAACAAATGTTGTTTGTTTTTTTAACTTTCTATTCATCAGAGAATATTTGTTTTCTTTTCATACAGAGAGGAGAATTTGGCCAAGATAGCTCGTCGGGTAAAAGACTATAAAGTTCAACAGTTAAATACCCCAAGACCAGGAAAAAGATTGCTTGTTCTAGATATTGACTATACACTCTTTGGTGAGTCTTGAAAACCTAGACACATATTTCTGATTATGGATGTAGCTATGAGTAAATCTGTGTAGCCCAGGCATCCTCAAATCCAACTAGACCGCCAAACATACTAACAACGGTAGCACCATATTACAGTTTCTACTGTTTAAAGTCAGCAGCATGTCAGAATAACAGAACTGTATACACCAGAAGCATGCAGGGTTGTTTATAGTAATGGTCTTTCTACGTTATATTCTCTACAATTTTTTTTTTTTAATGTAGAACCAGCTTCCTTCATTCAAGCCCTTTTCCACTCTGTGTGTGTTGATTCTATCCCACTAAAGACAGAAAGCGTTAGAAGAGGTGCAGATTCATGGTTATTTTAACAACAGTAGCAAAAACACTGAGCAGCAAAGTAGATGCTTTTGATACTTTTGAGTTTGATACTTTAACTAAAACACTACAGAAAACAAGAATGCAGCAATTTCTTAAAAATCTTAATTTTATACATATATGTCTCTGACCATTCAAGTGAACCAGGTTTATGACAATAAGTTAATAAGTCATACACAATGGTAATTCAAAGTGCTTTACATAAAATGAATTAAAATAGTCATTAAAAAAATAAATAAAGCAAGGAATTTAAAAAAAGTAAAATGATTTAAAAATTGATTTAAAAATGATTTAAAAAGGGAGGGACAACTTGGTTGTGGTATGTGATGCAGAAAATGCATCTAAGGCACCAATGGTGGAACAAATGCAGCTTGTGGGCAGTGTGCACTGTGTTTTTCCAGATCTTACTGGCGTAGATTGCCATCGGTAACACAATGGAAATAAAGAGGCAGATCTTGAGTGACGTGCCAATGCTGGGTATTATCTAGATGTTGGTCATCCTTTGGAACACATTGGCTACCTTGCCAGTGTTTTGGTTTACATCCTGCTCTATGTTGCCATTTTGTGTGATCACACTGCCCAAGTATGTGAACTGGTCTATATCAGTGAGTGGCTGGTTGTCAATGGTGATTGCCATCAGTAGATCTTTGTCTTCCCCACTCATTTGCACCACTTGGGTCTTTTTGATGTTGATTTGCAGAGCAATCTTAAGTGGAAATCTTTCTAGTCTGGTAGTAAGTTGCTGTAGCTTCTTCCGTGACTCTGCTAGTAGTACATAGTAGTACATCATCTGCAAAGTCAAGATCGGGCAGCCTTATCTGGTCTTTCCTAGGGGTGTGCACAAATAGTTGAATGTTCAATATGTAATTATTATTCAAAAAATAAGAACACTATTTTAATTTTATTACCCGTTGCTATGCTGGTCGTAAATGCAGGGAATCCTTGATAAATCCTAAGCACACAAACTAAAAGTCGTTATACCTACATGCACTGGGTGGTCATTTCACTTGGCGGCCAACTTTGAAACGCCTCTCGGGCATGCAAGTGCAGCTCCTATCTCTTTGAATGGGGAAACATCAAATTCTCCAAAACTGTTCAACAAGCCTATGAATAAATTCATATTTGAAATCACCCATGAAATCTGACAAGATCTGCCTCATAAAAAGGGTTCCTTATGCTTCAATAGTGTTAAAAAGCGTATTTGAGAATGATCTGCTGCCCACAGTTGATTTTGATATTCTATGTATTATTAAATTGCCAGAGTTTTGAGAATGCATCAGACGTGAGGGACTCATTTTAGAGTGAGATAACCTGATAATATCTTGTTGTACCTTTTAATATTTGTATACAATTTGGCTCAGATGATAAAATATTTAAATATCCTCAGCATCTGCATCTTTGACTATTTTAAATGTTTATTTATTTATTTATTTTATTTGTTTTTTTTTTAGAAAAATAGATTTAGATTTGTCTGGACCTCTGCTGTGAAGGAAATATAGAGACCAGGGCCCTCATTTATTAAAAGTGTGTACACACAGATGTGTGCGTAAGAACAGTTTCACACAAAGTATGGGATCTACCAACTTGTACTTATATGTAGTAATGTGTGTAAATATTAGCACAACTCTGCGCATGCTTGCTTACACAGAGGATCTAGTGGTAGAATGGTGATACTACAAAAAGAAAGGAGGCGTTTCTGAATGCAATTGACCATGAATGTGAACGAGCATGATGCTTAAGAACAAATGGGATTTATCAGCAGTGTCAACTTACTAGTGTGCGTAAGACCTGCCTGCATACATTTGGTAAATACAGATTTTTTTATACTTCACACATTTTACATTTCATTCGTAGGACAAAATATATAAACTTTTCTGTGCGCTGTTGATAAATGAGGATCTAGACTTTTTGGAAATGTAATTGAATAAACCTGATGTAGCCAATAGTAAGCGTTAAAATGAAATACTATACAAAGATCTTTAATGTACACATACGTTAGATCAAGGTTAGATCAAATAATGGGAATTGGCCAACATTCCCTTAAGGTGTTTTACCACCATTTTCCTTTATTACAGCTTGTAATTTTGATTTGTACCATTACATTTAAAAATCAAAAGAACCAAGTTAAAAGCATACTATTGGCTGTGTGTTATTTTAAAAGGATGATGCATTTTTGTTTTCTTAAAGGGGTGTTATGATGTTGCTAAAAAGAACATTATTTTGTGTATTTGGTTTAATGCAATGTGTTTACACGGTTTGAGGTTCAAAAACACATTATTTTCCACATACTGTACATTATTGTTTCTCCTCCGCTGCCCCGCCACGTCTGCATTTGTGATCGTTGAAATGACGAACAAGCAGCACTACCATACACTGATCAAAACTCGCATTTGAATAGCCAGTATATGAAAACGTACTTACAGGCTGTGAGCCAGATGCGCCAGACTGTCCTTGCAAAGTTGCAATTGCCCCACCTTATTGTGTTCACAGCCAGCATTGTAGGCTACTCTCCCAGGTCCAAGAAACCGTACTCCATAAAATGAGCTGCACATGCACAAATATTTGCATTGTACTGTGCTGGAACAGTGTTGTAAATACAACATAACCACTGATTTCTACAGTAGTTGTGTACTGATTTGCAAGGCCAAACAAAGTACTTTGGCTTTCACAACGAAACACACAGCGTCTCCACAACATGGCAGTGGCTGCAACAATGCTACAGAATAAAAGTTACGCTTTTTTCCTTTGCGTATACATTTGGGCGGTGTTATGCAAATCTTCCCACACCATGACGTAGACATGGCTGAGTCTTTTAGAAAGATATCTCTTTGGGTTTGAGACTTAATCTTTGCAACTTCAGATACAGATCTTATATATGCACAAAAAGCTTGTAACACTCCAAAAACAAAGGAAAATATGAAACCGCATCTTATGACCCCTTTAAGATATGAAATAACCAGGGGACTGTTTTTTTTTGTTTTGTTTTGTTTTTTTGTTTTTGTTTTTGTTTTTTCCCAGATACGCAGTTTTTTTTTTTAGGAGGTCATTCAGTGTAACAGGAACAAGAAACCACCCTGAAATCATATACAAAACTGATAGTCGTTTAACAGTCTCTCAATCATCAAAAGGTGCCCTGAAGTGAGCAAAGTGAGTTACATTGGTCTAACCCAATGTTTGAGTCTAACCTCTTTATGCCATTCAGTGAAATATAACATACATGTATTGTATTATTATTATTTTATAAAAGTTGTGAATAATTGTGATTTAAATTTATATTTAAAGTTAAACTTTAATTTAAACAGAGAGTCTTCCCTCAGCATGAATGAGTACACCCCTCTGAACTCATCAAATACAGCAATTACGCTTTACTCAAAGAAAAATAAATAGTTTTTTTAATAAAAGTAATAGTGTTCTGCTGCAAAACTGAATACACCCTCCTATAACATGTCTCTGTGTGTGTTGTAGTGTATATTGTTATTTATTTTTTTTATTTTTATGTAAATGTAGATCATAAGTCATGTGCAGAAACAGGCCAGGAGCTGATGAGACCATACTTGCATGAATTTCTTACATCAGCATATGAGGACTATGATATTGTCATCTGGTGTAAGTATCTATCTAGACAATCAAGTTTTCAAGAATCTTTTCCTGAAGCACAAGAACTCAGATCTTGTGTTTCTCTTTTCAGCTGCAACAAGTATGAAGTGGATTGATGCAAAAATGAAAGTAGGTCAATTTATATATTTTGTTTTCCACATTATATTGGAAGACTTCAACCATAATGCATATAAATGTTCTGATGTGCTGAAAGGGTTTTCCACTGAAATTTTCCCCACAAGCCTCAAATGTGCCTCATGTTATGATGGTACTCTTGTGTTAAATAGTTATGTTTAGCTCCATTTACTTGCATTAACATATTGTTTAATAATGGATCTTTGTTTTTGTTTTTAGGAACTGGGGGTGACGGACAACCCGAACTATAAGATCACCTTCATGTTGGACAGTGCAGCTATGATCACTGTGCACACACCTAAAAGAGGAGTTGTAGAGGTCAGACATACTTTTTGTAAAAAAACAAAAACAAAACAGCATTACATCATTGTCTCTGTCAAGTTACATTTATTGAGGTTGTTTATATATACAGGTATATAGGTGGTTTTAAAGCAACATTAATAAACGGGAAGGTAAATGTTAATGTTGTGAAATTCATCAATTATAAAACAAATTAAATTTCAACTCTAGAGCGGCTCCACAAAAAAACAGTTTTGTCATTATTCAGCTCAGTTTAGTTCAACTTTGTTTCAGTTCAGTTAAATAAGTGTGTCAATGTTCCGAAATTAATCAGTTAGGAAAACTGACTTTAATTCAGCAATAAGCAGCTTTACAGAAGGCAGTAGTGTCATAATTTAGCTCCAGTCAGTTCAGCGTTAATTTAGTTCAGTTCAGTAATGGTGCAAAGGTAGTGTCAAGCTTAATGTAGTTCAAATTCTCATCTGATAGTGGTAGTGCAGTTAAATCAATACTAGAAAATAATATTAATCGTCTTTTAAAGCCCAGTGTCCCATTAGTGCATAACGTGTATTTATAATGTTTCAGGTGAAGCCTTTAGGAGTCATATGGGGCAAATATAGTGAGTTCTACAACCGGAAGAACACAATTATGTTTGATGACATCGGAAGAAATTTTCTCATGAATCCACAGAATGGATTGAAGGTATGCTAGAGTGGGTGTTTACACTACAATTTCTTATTTAAATATGGAATTCATTGGGAATCTTCTGTCACCTTATGGTCCAATCTGATTCTGGAAATCACAATCTAATTGTAAATTAAATCTTGATCTACATTCTGTGTATTATTCTGCAGTAATTAAAGTTTTTAAAGAACTTAGTACTTTTACTGAGCAAGGAGGCATTACGTTTAGCTGTGGTGAAGGTCTAAACAACTCAATTCTTCAAAACCATTTTGATGCATCAGAGAACCCCCCCCCCCCCCTTCTTCCACCACTAGTGTTGTCTCAAATAATTGTGTCTGTTATTTTTGTGTCTTTTTAGAAACAGTATTATGAATGGTTTTAGATATTTGTGACCCTGGACCACAAAACCAGTCTTAAGTCGCTGGGGTATATTTGTAGCAATAGCCAAAAATACATTGCATGGGTCAAAATTTTTTATTTTTCTTTTATGCCAAAAATCATTAAGAAATTAAGTAAAGTTCATGTTCCATGAAGATTTTTTGTAAAATTCCTACTGTAAATATATCAAAATGTAATTTTTGATTTGTAATATGCATTGTTAAGAACCTAATTTGGACAACTTTAAAGGTGATTTTCTCAGTCTTTTTGATTTTTTTGCATCCTCAGATTTCTGATTTCAAATAGATGTATCTCAGTCAAATATTGTCATATCCTAATAAACCATACATCAATAGAAAGCTTATTTATTGAGCTTTCATATGATGTATAAATCTAAGTTTTGTCAAATTTAACCTTATGACTGGTTTTGTGGTCCATGGTCACATTTATTCTTTCTCATGTATTGGTCACAGATCAGACCGTTCATGAAGGCACACTTAAACCGTGAGAAAGACAAAGAACTCTACAAGCTGTCTCTGTATCTGAAAGAGATTGCTAAACTCGATGACTTCTCAGGTCTCAATCACAAGCACTGGGAAAGGTAAAGTGAATCTTTAATTGTAATACTAACTTTACTTTAATACTGATTCACAGCAATAGAAAATGAAAGCTACACATGAGATTTGAGAAATGTGGAGAGATGTAGAGTGCTTTTTTTAAAGCACTTGAAATAAAACAAATACATTAGTTTTTATTTTATTATTTTATTTTTTATTTATAATAATATGATGATAATGATTTGTTTACATGCACTTGAAGTTAAACTCTTAAAATCAACAGTGCAAATGCACACACTTAAACACATATGTATGTGTACACATACAAATAAAATAGTGTTATGAAGTAATCTCTTGACATTATTCTGATCTGGTTTGAAGCAATTTGAGTGAAGGGAAGGGGACAAGTAGCTAGGTTGGACCACACTGGCCGATACCGATTAATCAACTAATAGTTTTTTAAATCGATACTGAATGGAAACTAAAATAGTGGTCTACTATTTAAAAAAAATGGATTGAACCATACTTTGTAAAAGAACAAATGTGTTAATATTGAGCTTTAAAGTTAGTTCATAATTAATTCATGTTGAAAGCAACTTAAACATTTAAAAATATCAGTAAATATTAAAATTAACAAACTAACAAGGAACAATACTTCTATTCTACAGCTTTTATAAATCTTAGTTAATGCTGCAAATGGACTCTTATTGTGAAGTGTTACCAACATTCAAGCTAAAGATGGCCATCTTTAAACATCTACACAAAGGCCATAGTATTGAAATGACATCATATGGATATTGTATGCATACTCTCACAGTTTAACTGCTTCTATTCTAGAACACTTGATGAAAATCTAATCAAAATGATAAATCTTTTAGTCACACACCGGCCAAAAGTGCAGTGTCACATCCAGGAGAACTCGTATCAGTTATCACACACCGGACGCGTCACGTTCAGTTCAAGCGGCGGTCTAAAACTGTTTATTTAACCACCAAACAGACATAAGTTTACTTCAAGAATGATCAAAAAGAGGCATAGATGGGTTTGAAATTCGATGTTCCAAACAACAGAGTAAACAGAAAGAGAAAGTGTGATCTATAGTATACAGTTGCGATCAAAATTATTCAACCCCCTTGACCTGCAAGACATTTTGCTGCAGAGAACAAAATTTTGTGAAAACAATTCAACAAAGGCATCAGTACACTATTAGAGAAAGTTTATTCATACACATTTGAGTAATTTTGAGAATGTAAGTTGATGACTAATGAAAGAAAAATAAATTGGCTCTAAATGTTCATGTTCAAAATTATTCAACCCCTGTTCAACATTGCTGTTTTTTTAGTCAGTTATTTTTATGGTGGGGAACAAAATTGTCTTAAAACACAATAAAGCCTTTAGAAACACTATTTAAAAACAGAATGAGCTTGAGCTGTTACACATTCATATAGTTAGTCCATGCATGTGCTGAAGTTGAGTAGCAAATAATGGTAAAGTCAACAGAGCTCTCACAAAAGCTATAGAGAAGAAATAGTTTTATTATATTATAAAGTCTAAGGCTGTATGAAGATTTTCAAGACATTTAAAAGTCCCTAGAGACACAGCTGGCAGCATTATTCTTTAGTTTAAAGTGTGTTGCACCAGAAAACCTTTGAGGGTGTTGAACAAAAAAACACAATATCATAAAATGTTTGATCAGAGCAACTGAGAAAAACCTGCAAAGTACAGCCAAAGACTTGCAAGATGACCCAACGAAAGGAGGAAAAACATTTCAATGCAGAGCACAAGATGAACACTAGACAAGTATGGCCTTCATGTTGTGGCATCTTGCCGAATACCACTCTTGACCAAGAAGAACAAAAAGACCGACTTGAACATCCTAAAATTCATCTGGATAGACCTGTGGAGTTCTGGAAGAATGTTTTTTGGAGTGATGTGACCAAACTGGAACTTTTTGGACCCATGGATCAGCGGTATGTCTGGTGCAAAAAAGGCAAAACTTGTAAGCAGAAGAACACCATCTCCATCGTCAAACATTGAGGTGGATCAGTCCTGTTATGGGGTTGTTTTACTTTAGCAGGAAGTGGAAAACATGACTGTATGAAGGACATCCTGGATTCTTTGAAGTATCAGGGCATTTTTACAAGAGTTGTGATGCCTTTGGTGCAAAGGCTGAAGCTATTAATCAATTGTCTTTCCTGCAGGACAGTCATCCCAAAGAACACATCCAAATCTACTTAAGCTTGGTTCAGGGATCAGTCATAGAATGTTCTTGAGTGGCCTGTTCAGTCTCCAGATTTAATTCTCATTGAAAATATTTTGTTGAATTTGAAGAAAGCAGTAGCAATGTGAAACTAAATATTATCAGTGGTCTAAAAGCTTTTTCAGGCGAGGAATGGGCCAAGATTGCAGTAGAGAGGTGACAGAAGCTTCTAAACACTTTCAAGCAGTGTTTATTGCTAGTTTTAAAGAATAAAAGATTCTGCACCAGATTTTACTTTTGGGGGTTGAATAATTTTGAACATGAACATTTAGTGACAATTTATTTTTCTTTCATTAGTCATCAACTTACATTCTCAAAATTACTCAAATGTGTATGAATAAACTTTCTCTAATAGTGTACTGATGCCTTTGTTGAATTGTTTTCACAAAATGTTGTTCTCTGCAGCAAAATGTCTTGCAGGTCAAGGGGGTTGAATAATTTTGATCGCAACTGTATATGAAACGTACATATTTTATTAAAGCCACAGGAAGAAAAACCTTTTGCTAAAAAAAATGCACAATACACACAGTCTTCCAGCCCAAGGTGAAGTTTTATGTGCATTGATTTAGGACAGATATGATGTATTTATTGTAAACCTCTGTGATGCGGCAGGATTTCTGTCAGCTGAATGAACACAGTTTGCATTCTCACGTCAGTAGCTTAAAATATGCATTTTGCTTGCTAACAAATGCATTAATATGAATAGATGGTAACAATCATGACATTAAACATTTGGGTTGGACTTACATGTTTAGGTCTAATGTTCGCATCCTCTCAGCCTTGATAACAAACATACGCTGTCCTTTCTCTACTTATGCAGCATTTAGTCAACAAAGTAATTACTAAGTAATGATATAAAAACATGCACTAAAATATTAAACTTTACTATGCACTTCACTGTCTATGGCAAGCCGTTTTAGCTTAAAATATTCTAAGTGTTACTCGTCGTAATTGCATTTTTACTAGTAATAATTCAGTTAGAGAGCTCTATAATTAAATATTTACTAGTAACAATGCATATTAGAGAGCTCTCTAATTGAATTCTTACTAGTAACAATTAGTGTTGTCAAAAATATTGATATTTCGATAAATATCCATACTGAAATATCTGAACGATACCAATACTAATTTCCCGAAGTATCGATACTAGCCGAGCTGTCACTTTCACTTTCCCACAAAGGCGAGTTTACAAACACCACACGTGACCGCAGTGCCTGTCTCGTCAAATTCAAGCGAACAGAAAGGCGAGGGTGACACCCCGCGACCGGCTTTGTTTGATCAAGAACACAGCAGGAGTGCTATCTGGAAATATTTCGGATATGAAACAAACGAACATGGAAAGCCGAAGTACACAAGCAAGCCAATATGTAGAGTTGCTACAGAGCAGTGCTAACAAAAGGCGCTAACACCCCTAATTTCGCAAAGCACCTGAAAGACAGACACCCGGATTTTTGGTTGCCTATTATTGTTGCTGATATGAGTGTTGTCCCGTTTTTTTTACTGTAGATCGTTAATGTAATCAGATTGAGGAATCTTAGACGAGTAAATACTTTAACTGCATTCAAATGTAAATGTCTATCCAGTGAGCAACTGAGCATTGTTTTCGTGTGTGATGCACGCATGTGTGCTTGCATGGATTGGTGATTATGAATCCGGCATTAAAATCTGTTCATCACATAATGTTAATCTATTAACCAGCATTTATGAACGATGAGCAATGCATTTATTACAGAATATTTGAATCTTTGATAACGGTAGGTAATAAAAATACAACGGATCATGTTAGCTTTGGTCCAATAAAAAAAATGAATAGATATAACTTGGATTTTAATTAGTTAATGTATTAGTAAATTATAATTTAACTTTTAACTAAGATTAATAAATGTTTTGGAGGTTTTTTTCACTGTTTATTCATGTTAACTAATGTTAACAAATATATTTTAACATTAACTTAATGTTCTAAGATTAGTTAGATAATTTAGTTCAATTTAAAAGTGTGGTCTAAAAGGAAAAAAAAAGTTTACAACTTACACTAACAGTTTATTTGAACAGCAAATAAAGTATGAAGCTCAAACTCAAATGAAGCTATGAAGCTGAACAGGGCTGTAGCAGTGTACTGTACATATGCATATACCTTATTGTCATGTTCTAGACTATATTTATCTTCAAATTAAAAAAGAAATTTACCTCCTTAATATTTTTTCTCTGTGGTATCGAAAATAGTATCGAATATCGATATTTTTCAAGGTATCGTATCAAAGTTAGAAATTCCAGTATCGTGACAACACTAGTAACAATTATAATTAGAGAGCTCTCTAATTCAGTTATTACTAGTAACAATGGCAATTAGAGAGCTATCTAATTTAATTCTTACTAGTAACAATTATAATTAGAGAGCTCTCTAATTCAATTATTACTAGTAACAATTCCAATTAGAGAGCTCTACAAATTATTTTTTACTAGTCATATGTCTCCATTGACTTCCATTCATTTTTAATTACAGAGCTCTACAACTGAATTTTTACTAGTAAGAATTTCAATTAGAGAGCTCTACAATTAAATTCTTAATAGTAACAATTCCAATTACAGAGCTCTCTAAATCAAATTTTACTAGTAATAATTCTAATTCGAGAGCTCTCTAATTCAGTTTTTACTAGTAAGAATTCCATTTAGAGAACTCTCTAATTCAGTTGTCACTAGTTAGAACTGAATTAGAGAGCTCTTTAATTCAATTACAGAGCTCTGCAATTAAACATATCTTTAATGTGTTTTTTTTTACTAGTAAAAATAGAATTGTAGAGAGAATTGTAATTGTATTTTTACTAGTAATAATTAAATTAGTGAGCTCTCTAATCAGAATTGTTACCAGTAAAAACTGAATTAGAGAGCTCTGTAATTGGAATAATTACTAGTAAAAATTGATTTAGAGAGCTCTCTAATTGTAATTGTTACTAGTAAGAATTCAATTGTAGAGCTCCCTAATTGCAATTCTTACTAGTAAAAATTCTGTTGTAGAGCTCTGTAATTAAAAATTAATGGAAGTCAATGGAGACATATGATTAGTAAAAATTAATTTGTAGAGCTCTCTATTTGGAATTGTCACTATAAGAATTGAATTAGAGAGCTCTGTAATTGGAATTGTTACTAGTAATAATTGAATTAGAGAGTTCTCTAATTATAATTCGTACTAGTAAGAATTTAAATTGACAGCTCTCTAATTGGCATTGTTACTAGTAAAAATTTAATTATAGAGCTCTCTAATTGAATTGTTACTAGTAAAAATGCTATTACGACGAGTAACGCTTAGTATATTTTAGGCTAAAACGGCTTGCCATAGACGTTTTATATACGCATCTGAAGTGTCCCACTCTGTTCAATGTGCAGTATCACGTGTATAAACAAACAGCAGGTGTTGTCAGTGATGCCGCCTCTAGAGGCCGCTCTCATACTGTATATGTATAATGACAGCGGAGCCTCTTCTCAGCCGCTTCAGCAACGAACGCAACCCGGAAAAACTATCGACATGGATTTTTGACGATAAGCGATAGTTCCACCAATCAACTATCGGTGCCGTATTGGTGTCGACCTCTAGTTGTAATTACATACATGCTGCCAGTTAAAATTGTGACTCACTTCCTGCTGTTGCTCGTGCCTACAATTCCAACCTATGTGCAAAGTTTTTTTTCTTTTCTTTTTTTTTTTGAGCATGTTAAAGACACCAACATGCTCTGAAACCTTAAAAAATAAATGTATAAATAAATAAATAAAAATAATAACAATAACAACAATAATACTTAGGAGAACTATAGGGCCTAATATATTAACAAAATCTATAATAATATATCAGTTATAATAAAAGAACACAGGTATGAACTGTGTGCCAGTGGCTGATTAAATTAACACTTAAAAACTTTTTGTCTCTTCAATACCATTCCTTCGCAATATTTTTTGTCTTTTGACAAATATGTAATGTGTTTTACAACCCTTAATAATTGTATCTCCTTGTCCAACAGGTACCTCTCAAAGAAGCAGAATCAATGACATCTTCAGCACTGAGAAGAAGCTGCTGTCTAGAAAGATTTGGTGCTGGAAACTCCATCCTTACTGAACAACTACTGGTCCAAAGAACAGCTTCTCTGTATGTTGTGTTGTTCATCTTACATCTCTTTAAAGTGGGTCATTACTACAGGACAAATGTGCTTCTAGCACTTGTTTTTTCTCAAAACACTGTTTACCTCAACAGTTCAATGAATGCATTCAAAAATTAATAGCAGTAACTACATTTAAAGCAAGCATGACACTCCTCTTACCTCACTTCCACACACACACACACACACACACACACACACACACACACACACACACACGCGCACACACACACACACACACACACATATATATATCCCATTATATTATGGGATATTTATATAAATATATATATCTCCCATAAATATAATCTCAAAATTTGAATGCTACAGTGCTACAGGAAGGTATAATTGTCTTCTTTAGGACCAGTATAACTGATCATGTCTTCTTGAAAGAAGCAATAATTATGGACTGCATAATTCTGTATGAATGGCTCTAAATTCCAAAAAGATGTTTATAGATGAATATGCATTTGTAGCCTTATCAGCAGATAAAAACAATTATCCAAATGAACAATAATGAACACTGTCACTTTTTTTAAAAACTAAGTGGTTAGTGTGTATGTTTTTTGTTTTTGTTTTTTTTGGTCACTAGAGCAGTTACGTTATTCTAGGGAGATTTATATCAAAATGGCCTGAAAGATGTTTATTTAATATCATTATTATTATTAAATGTATTCATCGTTTATCTCCCAGATCATAGCATTGAAGCGTGTTAATATTTTTCCCCTTTCAGTTTTTGCAAGTATGTGTTGTCATCAAGGACAGTAGATATTAACTTATGTAAACAGTATTGCATTTTGTCAACTGCATTTCAGCCGGTACTCAAATGTGGGCATTGGATTTATGGATGTAACCTAAATGTAAATTAAACTGAAATGCTTTTACAGTGTGTGTAGTTTTTTACATATCAGCCCTTGGCATTGATCCTTATACTGGTCCTTCTCAAAAAATTAGCATATTGTGATAAAGTTCATTATTTTCTGTAATGAACTGATAAACATTAGACTTTCATATATTTTAGATTCATTACAACACAACTGAAGTAGTTCAAGCCTTTTATTGTTTTAATATTGGCATATCATGAAAAGGTTCTCTAAACGAGCTATTAACCTAATCATCTGAATCAATTAATTAAGTTGGCTTGGGAAAGCCAACTTACTGAAATCCTATTTAAACTTATTATGTTGGCTTGGAGAAGCCAACATATTGTTATGCTATTTAAACTTATTATTATTATTATTATTATTATGTTGGCTTGGAGAGCCAAGATACTGTTATGCTATTTAAACTTATTATGTTGGCTTGGAGAAGCCAACATATTGTTATGCTATTTAAACTTATTATGTTGGCTTGGAGAAGCCAACATATTGTTATGCTATTTAAACTTATTATTATTATTATTATTATTATTATTATTATTATGTTGGCTTGGAGAAGCCAACATATTGTTATGCTATTTAAACTTATTATTATTTGCCAACATATTGTTATGCTATTTAAACTTATTATGTTGGCTTGGAGAGCCAACATACTGTTATGCTATTTAAACTTATTATTATTATTATGTTGGCTTGGAGAAGCCAACATATTGTTATGCTATTTAAACTTATTATTATGTTGGCTTGGAGAAGCCAACATATTGTTATGCTATTTAAACTTATTATTATTATTATTATTATTATTATTATTATTATTATTATGTTGGCTTGGAGAGCCAACATACTGTTATGCTATTTAAACTTATGTTGGCTTGGAGAGCCAACATACTGTTATGCTATTTAAACTTATTATTATTATTATGTTGGCTTGGAGAAGCCAACATATTGTTATGCTATTTAAACTTATTATGTTGGCTTGGAGAAGCCAACATATTGTTATGCTATTTAAACTTATTATTATTATTATGTTGGCTTGGAGAGCCAACATACTGTTATGCTATTTAAACTTATTATTATTATGTTGGCTTGGAGAGCCAACATACTGTTATGCTATTTAAACTTATTATTATGTTGGCTTGGAGAGCCAACATACTGTTATGCTATTTAAACTTATTATGTTGGCTTGGAGAGCCAACATACTGTTATGCTATTTAAACTTATTATTATTATGTTGGCTTGGAGAGCCAACATACTGTTATGCTATTTAAACTTATTATTATTATTATGTTGGCTTGGAGAAGCCAACATATTGTTATGCTATTTAAACTTATTATTATTATTATTATTATTATGTTGGCTTGGAGAGCCAACATACTGTTATGCTATTTAAACTTATTATTATTATGTTGGCTTGGAGAGCCAACATACTGTTATGCTATTTAAACTTATTATTATTATTATGTTGGCTTGGAGAAGCCAACATATTGTTATGCTATTTAAACTTATTATTATGTTGGCTTGGAGAAGCCAACATATTGTTATGCTATTTAAACTTATTATTATTATTAAACTTCTTCTGAGACTAAAATTCTATACGCTACTCCTCCTAGAGCTTTAAGGCTACAAGCCCCAAACTCGGCGGAGCCCTGGGCCCTGGTCACCAAAGTGTTGCTATATCTTTTTGGAATGATCAGACTTACAGTTGATTTAATATTAATTTTTTTACATGAAAAATTTCTATGGGATTTCAATGGGCTGAGAAAAAATGCGCCATCTAAAGGCGCAATACCTCTCCACTGAAGAGGCGGGACTCAAACCTCTTGCTTACAGTCACTCTGAAATCGGTGGAAATACAAATACCGCTTTTTAAAATTTAAATATTACAGCGATTTAACTCTAAATACCCATTAGAACACATCAACAGCTAAATTCAGTGGTTTGAGAGCAGTTCTTGTAAAAGGAAAGCTTGCACCCTTCAGCGAGTATACAAGCCGTCAGCACGAACTCTCTCTGTATGTGCTCACAAACAACATAAATTGCACGAATTAGAACGCCTTTAAAATAAATATATTTCAGCGATTTGTTTGTAAATACCCATTAGAACACATCAACAAATCAGCCTTTTGTGATCTGTTTTATTTCAAAGTTAAAGCACTGTCTTCAGCAAA
Organism: Garra rufa; assembly: GCF_049309525.1. Classification (NCBI taxonomy): domain Eukaryota; kingdom Metazoa; phylum Chordata; class Actinopteri; order Cypriniformes; family Cyprinidae; genus Garra; species Garra rufa. The sequence continues at coordinate 3,064,781 of NC_133379.1, forward strand.
TGTGTTATACAGACGAGCTTTCACGGATCGGAGCTAACCTGACTGGCATTATACATGACTGCACGTCTTTTAAAAGCATTTAAATAAAAACACTCCAGCGATCCAACACAATAAATATACAAGAATATTTTAAAGAACTACATTAGCTGCAAATGAGCTGTTCAATAGGTTTCACTAACGAACATGTTACCGAGATGACACTTACTTTCACTTTGATTTCGGTGGAAAATGCATATAAATAACGCCTTTAAAAATACAATATTCCAGCCATTTAATTGTAAATACCCATTACAAACACATCAAGACCTGAATTCAGCTGTTTGAGCGAATTTATTGAAACCCCTAAGCATTTCCTTCACCGCGTACAGATTGCTTTCAACGAGTTTACATGGATACGAACGACATAATTTGCACAAATTTGACCGCCTTTAAAATTACAATATTGCGGCGATTTAATTCAGTCCACCCATTAGAAAATATCAACAGCTAAATGCAGTTGTTTGTGACTATTTTTTTTTTCATACAGAAAGCGCTGCATTCAGCAGTGTGTTAGACATGAGCTCCGAGATGTCCGACTGAGAATTATACATGACTGCACGTCTTTTAAAGGCATTTAAATAAAAACACTCCAGCGATTCAACACAATAAATATAGAAGAATATTTTAAAGACCTGCATTGGGTGCAAATGACGTTTTTCATAGGCTTAACTAACATGAGATGCACGGCTGCATTTATGTGTCTGTTAACAAAGACATCATTTGCACGTCTTTAAAAGGTATTTTAATACAAACACTCCAGCGATTCAACACAATAATAGTTCAGTCATATAATAAAAAGTTTAAATGCTTGCTTATTTCTGCTTTTCGGCTCAACCGCACGGCAACGCAACGCGGCTTTGAAGCAGGCGCTCATCACTTATTCCAGTATGGCAAGCCGTTTTAACCTAAAATACACATTAATCCACTATGGTGTTCTGGGCTGGCCCTTTTGCCCAAAGGCTGCCCGGTTTGCTTCTCCAAGCCAACATTTAAAGTTTGTCATCGAACTTTAGCTTCTAGTTATTATTATTATTATTATTATTAAACTTCTTCTGAGACTAAAATTCTATACGCTACTCCTCCTAGAGCTTTAAGGCTACAAGCCCCAAATTCGGCGGAGCCCTGGGCCCTGGTCACCAAAGTGTTGCTATATCTTTTTGGAATGATCAGACTTACAGTTGATTTAATATTAATTTTTTTACATTAAAAATTTATATGGGATTTCAATGGGCTGAGAAAAAATGCGCCATCTAAAGGCGCAATACCTCTCCACTGAAGAGGCGGGACTCAACCTCTTACTTACAGTCACTCTGAAATCGGTGGAAATACAAATAAATACCGCTTTTTAAAATTTAAATATTACAGCGATTTAACTCTAAATACCCATTAGAACACATCAACAGCTAAATTCAGTGGTTTGAGAGCAGTTCTTGTAAAAGGAAAGCTTGCACCCTTCAGCGAGTATACAAGCCGTCAGCACGAACTCTCTCTGTATGTGCTCATAAACAAAATAATTTGCACGAATTAGAACGCCTTTAAAAGTAATATATTTCAGCGATTTATTTGTAAATACCCATTAGAACACATCAACAAATCAGCCTTTTGTGATCTGTTTTATTTCAAAGTTAACTTAGCTCCGAGCCGTGAAGCTCGTCTGTATAACACACATTTGCTGAAGACAGTGCTTTAACGTTACCCGACTGAGAATTAGACTGCACGTCTTTTAAAAGCATTTAAATAAAAACACTCCAGCGATCCAACACAATAAATATAAAAGAATATTTTAAAGAACTACATTAGCTGCAAATGAGCTATTCAATAGGTTTCAACGAACATGTTACCAAGCTGTGACCCACACTTTCACTTTGACTTCGGTGGAAAATGCATATAAATAACACCTTTAAAATTACAATATTCCAGCCATTTAATTTTAAATACCCATTAGAACACATCAAGACCTGAATTCAGCTGTTTGAGCGAATTTATTCAAAACCCTAAGCACAGATTGCCTTCAACGAGTATACATGGAGAGGAACGACATAATTTGCACGAATTAGAACGCCTTTAAAATTACAATATTGCAGCGATTTAATTCATTCCACCCATTAGAAAATATCAACAGCTAAATGCAGTTGTTTGTGAGTTTTTTTTTTTTTTTTCATACAGAGAGCGCTGTGTTCAGCAGTGTAGACATGAGCTCCAAGATGTCCGTCTGAGAATTATACATGACTGCACTTCTTTTAAAGGCATGTAAATACAAACACTCCAGCGATTGCACACAATAAATATAGAAGAATATTTTAAAGACCTGCATTGGGTGCAAATGACTTTTTTCATAGGCTTAACTAACAGGAGATGCACGGCTACATTTATGTCTGTTAACAAAGACATCATTTGCACGTCTTTTAAAGGTATTTTAATACAAACACTCCAGCGATTCCACACAATAAATATAGAAGAATATTTTAAAGACCTACATTGAGTTCAAATGACTTTTTTCACAGGCTTAACTAACTAACATTGAATGCACTGCTCAGTCTTCGTCTGCATCAAAGACATAATTTGCACGTCTTTTAAATGTATTTAAATACAAACACTCCAGCGATTAAACACAATAATAGTAGAGTAATATATTACACAGCTTAAATGCTTGCTTATTTCTGCTTTTAGGCTCAACCGCACAGCAACGCGTCGTGGCTTTCAAGCACGCGCTGTACACTTGTTGTATGGCAAGCCGTTTTAACCTAAAATACACATAAATCCTCTATGGCAAGCTGTTTTAGCCTAAAATATACTAAGTATTACTTTTCGTGATAGCATTTTTACTAGCAACAATTCAATCAGAGAGCTCTAAGGGTTCTGGGCTGGCCCTTTTGCCCGAAGGCTGCCCGGTTTGCTTCTCCAAGCCAACATTTAAAGTTTGTCATCGAACTTTAGCTTCTAGTTATTATTATTATGTTGGCTTGGAGAAGCCAACATATTGTTATGCTATTTAAACTTATTATTATTATTAAACTTCTTCTGAGACTAAAATTCTATACGCTACTCCTCCTAGAGCTTTAAGGCTACAAGCCCCAAACTCGGCGGAGCCCTGGGCCCTGGTCACCAAAGTGTTGCTATATCTTTTTGGAATGATCAGACTTACAGTTGATTTAATATTAATTTTTTTACATGAAAAATTTCTATGGGATTTCAATGGGCTGAGAAAAAATGCGCCATCTAAAGGCGCAATACCTCTCCACTGAAGAGGCGGGACTCAAACCTCTTGCTTACAGTCACTCTGAAATCGGTGGAAATACAAATAAATACCGCCTTAAAAATTCAAATATTACAGCGATTTAACTCTAAATACCCATTAGAACATATCAACAGCTAAATTCAGTGGTTTGTGAGTAGTTCTTGTAAAAGAAAAGCTCGCACCCTTCAGCGCTTGTACAAGCCGTCAGCACTAGGCTTCTCTCTCTCTCGACATGTGCTCACAAACAACATAAATTGCACGAATTAGAACGCCTTTAAAATAAATATATTTCAGCGATTTGTTTGTAAATACCCATTAGAACACATCAACAAATCAGCCTTTTGTGATCTGTTTTATTTCAAAGTTAAAGCACTGTCTTCAGCAAATGTGTTATACAGACGAGCTTTCACGGCTCGGAGCTAACTTACCCGACTGAGAATTATGACTGCACGTCTTTTAAAAGCATTTAAATAAAAACACTCCAGCGATCCAACACAATAAATATACAAGAATATTTTAAAGAACTACCTTAGCTGCAAATGAGCTTTTCAGTTTCACAAACGAACATGTTACCGAGCTGAGACTTACTTTCACTTTGATTTCGGTGGAAAATGCATATAAATAACGCCTTTAAAATTACAATATTCCAGCCATTTAATTGTAAATACCCATTAGAACACATCAAGACCTGAATTCAGCTGTTTGAGCGAATTTATTGAAACCCCTAAGCCAGGGGCGTAGCAGCCAATTTAAAAGTGGGGGGGACAGTATGGTCATGTGACCCAAAGGTGATGTTCATACAGAATAATTGACCATATGCACGAAATACTTCCTTGTTTAGACAAGCCAGCTAAGACATTTCCGGTCAACTGTACTGTGCCGTAATATGAGCATACTTTGTTCGTTTTCTCTACATAATCCATTCACAATCGAAGAAAAGTGTTGTTTATCTAAGAGGACCAAACGTCCATGTATACCATTTCAAGAATGACAAATGGCAGTTTAAAAAAATTTGTGAGTAAATCGGCTAAATATGCTCGAGTCATTATGATTGGCAGTAATAACCGGACGAAAAAACAAGCTGATGTAAATAAAAAGAGCTTAAATGACTGACTAAATTCCGAGTAACAAAACTACAGCAGTAACAAGTTTGTGTTGGTTAAATGTAGGCTATTTAATAGATTTAACAGTTCAAGATAAAACTTAAAAGTAGTTGTTCAATTTTATAAAATATTTCAAATTCCTATCGATTCATATTGAGTGAATTATTTAATTATTATACCATAAATATTGAACTTATTTGTAGTGAACTATATATTAGTATTTAAATAATTCACCCTTATAGGCTGTTTGTGTGTGAGCTTAATGACCTTCACTTGCTATACTATATACTTTAGGGTGGTATTTATTATTATTACAATTTATTATACTGGTAATTTTATAATAAATCGAAAAGCAAGACGTCTTGAAAAATATAGGGAGATGCAGCTGCATAATAAATAATCCTCTGCTGCCATCTATTGGTTATATGGGTAATTCCATATTATTTTAGCCAAAAATAGACGTTGTTTCCGTGAAAAGTCATTTTTTCGATGCCTTTTTTATGAATGAAAAGTGAGTCCTTGAAGTACATTTTATTTCAAAGCTGTAGAGTTAGAAAATAATAAAGGCTTTGAAATATTGCAAGATTTTAATAAATGTGTTCATGACTATAAAAGCAAGTTAGTGATTATCAACAATAAGATTAAGATGTCCCTGAAGAGAAGTATCGCTAGCTAGCTAAGGTTAGCCTAAACACGTTATGATAGTGTTTAGCTGTCAGCATTTAAATGTACAACTATACAGATATGGTGAGTAAGGATTACCAGGCTCGGCATTTAAATTAAATGTTGTTAAATAATATGAAACTTAAAGGTTGTATCAGCGATTTCTAGCCTAAAACATAAGTGTCAATTTCAGCTTACCTTTCATCACGATCCGCTCGCTGCCTGCCCCATAAATTGTCTGTGAAAAAACCGCGTCTCTCTGGTCAGCCTAGGGTCCAAGATATGCCAAAAAAAAAAAAACAATCGGCGCTATCAACACACCACAAATAACCAAACAGTGTTCCAACCAATCAGCGTCAGGGATTTGGTGTTGTGGACTTTCGCTCCGCCTCCCTCACATCCCTGCACCAGTAGGAAAGTCCACAACACGAACCCCCTGACGCTGATTGGTTGGAACACTGTTTGGTTATTTGTGGTGTGTTGATAGCGCCGATTGTTTTTTTTTTTTGGCATATCTTGGACCCTAGGCTGACCAGAGAGACGCGGTTTTTTCACAGACAATTTATGGGGCAGGCAGCGAGCGGATCGTGATGAAAGGTAAGCTGAAATCGACACTTTATGTTTTAGGCTAGAAATCGCTGATACAACCTTTAATGTTCATGCCGCTAACATTGTTTATAATGTTGCAATTATAATTTTTCTAAGTTTCTGATAAGAACGAGGCACTAGATCAGTCTTAAGAGTGTCCACCTAATATATAGCACATATAAAATGAGCTTCAGCGGAAGTTTACGAGCTACTTATCTTTATGCGGAAGTTCTAAAGAACGCTCCATGCATAAGGTCATACATTCTGTTTACAAGAACAACAAGATTTGAAGCTCATGGCAGATGCCCAAGAAATTCGCGCTGTGATTGGCTAAATGTTACTTCACTCAAATCTAAGTAACAAATCAGAGACCAGGGGCGGAAATATTGGCGCTAGGTAAAAAAAAAAGTGCGGGGGACAGAATCACCTGTTTCTAAAAGTGAGGGGGACGTGTCCCCCCCGTCCCCCCCGGTTGCTACGCCCCTGCCCTAAGCATTTCCTTCACCGCGTACAGATTGCTTTCAACGAGTTTACATGGATACGAACGACATAATTTGCACAAATTTGACCGCCTTTAAAATTACATTATTGCAGCGATTTAATTCAGTCCACCCATTAGAAAATATCAACAGCTAAATGCAGTTGTTTGTGACTATTTTTTTTTTCATACAGAAAGCGCTGCATTCAGCAGTGTGTTAGACATGAGCTCCGAGATGTCCGACTGAGAATTATACATGACTGCACGTCTTTTAAAGGCATTTAAATAAAAACACTCCAGCGATTCAACACAATAAATATAGAAGAATTTTTTAAAGACCTGCATTGGGTGCAAATGACGTTTTTCATAGGCTTAACTAACATGAGGTGCACGGCTGCATTTATGTGTCTGTTAACAAAGACATCATTTGCACGTCTTTTAAAGGTATTTTAATACAAACACTCCAGCGATTAAACACAATAATTGTAGAGTAATATATTACACAGCTTAAATGCTTGCTTATTAATGCTTTTAGGCTCAACCGCACAGCAACGCTTTCAAGCACGCGCTGCACACTTGTTGTATGGCAAGCCGTTTTAACCTAAAATACACATAAATCCACTATGGCAAGCTGTTTTAACCTAAAATATACTAAGCATTACTTATCGTAATAGCATTTTTACTAGCAACAATTCAATCAGAGAGCTCTAAGTGTTCTGGGCTGGACCTTTTGCCCGAAGGCTGCCCGGTTTGCTTCTCCAAGCCAACATTTAAAGTTTGTCATCGAACTTTAGCTTCTAGTTATTATATGTTATTATTCTTATGGTACACGAATTTACAAACGCTACTCCTCCTAGGGCTTGAAAGCCACAAGCCCCAAACTTGGCAGATACCTGGGTCCTGCTCTGAAGTTAGTTGCTATATCTTTTTAGACTGATCAGACTTACAGTTGATTTATTATTAATTTTTGAATATGACACATTTCCCAATGAATTACATGGGCTGAGAAAAAATGCGCCCTCTAACAGTAATACCTCTCGACTGAAGAGGCGGGACTCAAACCTCTCACTTACAGTCACTCTGAAATCGGTGGAAATACAAATAAATATCGCCTTAAAAATGTAATTATTACAGCGATTTAACTCTAAATACCCATTAGAACATATCAACAGTTAAATTCAGTGGTTTTATAGTTCTTGTAAAAGAAAAGCTCGCACCCTTCAGCGCTTATACAAGCCGTCAGCACTAGGCTACTCTCTCTCTACATGTGCTCACAAACAACATAAATTGCACGAATTAGAACGCCTTTAAAATAAATATATTTCAGCGATTTGTTTGTAAATACTCATTAGAACACATCAACAAATCAGCCTTTTGTGATCTGTTTTATTTCAAAGTTAAAGCACTGTCTTCAGCAAATGTGTTACACAGACGAGCTTTCACGGCTCGGAGCTAACTTACCCGACTGAGAATAATACATGACTGAACGTCTTTTAAAAGCATTTAAATAAAAACACTCCAGCGATCCAACACAATAAATATACAAGAATATTTTAAAGAACTACATTAGCTGCAAATGAGCTATTCAATAGGTTTCACTAACGATCATGTTACCGAGCTGTGACCTATACTTTCACTTTGACTTAGGTGGAAAATGCATATAAATAACGCCTTTAAAATTACAATATTCCAGCCATTTAATTGTAAATACCCATTAGAACACATCAAGACCTGAATTCAGCTGTTTGAGTGAATTTATTGAAACCCCTAATTTCCTTCACCGCGTACAGATTGCTTTCAACGAGTATACATGGAGACGAACGACATAATTTGCACGAATTAGAACGCCTTTAAAATTACAATATTGCAGCGATTTAATTCAGTCCACCCATAAAATATCAACAGCTAAATGCAGTTGTTTGTGAGCATTTTGTTTTCATACAGAGAGCGCTGCGTTCAGCAGTGTAGACATGAGCTCCGAGATGTCCGACTGACAATTATACATGACTGCACGTCTTTTAAAGGCATTTAAATAAAAACACTCCAGCGATTCAACACAATAAATATAGAAGAATATTTTAAAGAACTGCATTTGGTGCAAATTACGTTTTTCATAGGCTTAACTAACTAACATGAGATGCACGGCTGCATTTATGTGTCTGTTAACAAAGACATCATTTGCACGTCTTTTAAAGGTATTTTAATACAAACACTCCAGCGATTAAACACAATAATAGTACAGTCATATAATAAAAAGGTTAAAGGATTGCTTATTTCTGCTTTTCGCCTCAACCGCACAGCAACGCGTCGTGGCTTTGAAGCAGGCGCTGCACGAATTTTAAGATATGGCAAGCCGTTTTAACCTAAAATACACATATTAATCAACTATGGCAAGCTGTTTTAGCCTAAAATATACTAAGCATTACTTATCGTAATAGCATTTTTACTAGCAACAATTGAATTACAGAGCTCTAAGTGTTCTGGGCTGGCCCTTTTGCCCGAAGGCTGCCCAATTTGGCTCTCCAAGCCAACATTTAAAGTTTGTCATCGAACTTTAGCTTCTAGTTATTATTATTATTATTATATTTTATTATTCTTATGACCTAAAGAAATTTCTGACAGCTACTCCTCCGAGGCCTTTGAAGCCACAAGGCCCAAACTTGGCAGAGACCTGGGCCCTTGTCCCGAAAGAGTTGCTATATCTATTTGGACTGATCAGATGTACAGTTGATTTATTATTAATTTTTGAATATGACAAATTTCCCAATGAATTACATGGGCTGAGAAAAAATGCGCCCTCTAACAGTAATACCTCTCGACTGAAGAGGCGGGACTCAAACCTCTTACTTACAGTCACTCTGAAATCGGTGGAAATACAAATAAATATCGCCTTAAAAATTTAAATATTACAGCGATTTAACTCTAAATACCCATTAGAACATATCAACAGCTAAATTCAGTGGTTTGTGAGTAGTTCTTGTAAAAGAAAAGCTCGCACTCTTCAGCGCTTATACAAGCCGTCAGCACGAACTCTCTCTGCATGTGCTCATAAACAACATAAATTGCACGAATTAGAACGCCTTTAAAATAAATATATTTCAGCGATTTATTTGTAAATACCCATTAGAACACATCAACAAATCAGCCTTTTGTGATCTGCTTTATTTCAAAGTTAAAGCACTGTCTTCAGCAAATGTGTTATAAAGACGAGCGAATTCACGGCTCGGAGCTAACTTACCCGACTTACAATTATACATGACTGAACGTCTTTTAAAAGCATTTAAATAAAAACACTCCAGCGATCCAACACAATAAATATAGAAGAGTATTTTAAAGAGCCGCATTGAATGCAAATGACCTGTTTCAAAGGTTTTTAATAACGAACATGAGATGTACGGCTGCATATCCGTCTGTGTCAACAAATAATTCATTTGCACGTCTTTTAAAGGTAATCAAATAAAAAAATTCCAGCGATTGCACACAATAAATATAGAAGAATATTTTAAAGAGCTGCATTGAGTGCAAATGAGCTGTTTCATAGATTTAACTAACTAACATTGGATGCACTGCTCAGTTCTTCGTCTGCATCATCAAAGACATCATGTGCACGTCTTTTAAAGGTATTTAATTACAAACACTCCAGCGATTAAACACAATAAATATAGAAGAATATTTTAAAGAGCTACATTGGGTGTAAATGAGCTATTTCAAACGTTTCACTAACGAACATCAGATGTATGGCTTTATTATCAGTCTGTCAGCAAATACATCATTTGCACGTCTTTTAAAGGCATTTAAATAAAAACACTCCAGCGATTGCACACAATAAATATAGAAGAATATTTTAAAGACCTACATTGGGTGCAAATGACGTTTTTCATAGGCTTAACTAACATGAGATGCACGGCTGCATTTATGTGTCTGTTAACAAAGACATCATTTGCACGTCTTTTAAAGGTATTTTAATACAAACACTCCAGCGACTCAACACAATAATAGTACAATCATATAATAAAAAGGTTAAATGCTTGCTTATTTCTGCTTTTCGCCTCAACCGCACAGCAACGTGTCGTGGCTTTGAAGCAGGCGCTGCACGAATCTTAAGATATGGCAAGCCGTTTTAACCTAAAATACACATATTAATCAACTATGGCAAGCTGTTTTAGCCTAAAATATACTAAGCATTACTTATCGTAATAGCATTTTTACTAGCAACAATTCAATTACAGAGCTCTAAGTGTTCTGGGCTGGCCCTTTTGCCCGAAGGGTGCCCAATTTGGCTCTCCAAGCCAACATTTAAAGTTTGTTATCGAACTTTAGCTTCTAGTTATTATTATGTTGGCTTGGAGAGCCAACATACTGTTATGCTATTTAAACTTATTATTATTATTATGTTGGCTTGGAGAGCCAACATACTGTTATGCTATTTAAACTTATTATTATTATTATATGTTATTATTCTTATGGTACACGAATTTACAAACGCTACTCCTCCTAGGGCTTGAATGCCACAAGCCCCAAACTTGGCAGATACCTGGGTCCTGCTCTGAAGTTAGTTGCTATATCTTTTTAGACTGATCAGACTTACAGTTGATTTATTATTAATTTTTGAATATGACAAATTTCCCAATGAATTACATGGGCTGAGAAAAAATGCGCCCTCTAACAGTAATACCTCTCGACTGAAGAGGCGGGACTCAAACCTCTCACTTACAGTCACTCTGAAATCGGTGGAAATACAAATAAATATCGCCTTAAAAATTTAATTATTACAGCGATTTAACTCTAAATACCCATTAGAACATATCAACAGTTAAATTCAGTGGTTTTATAGTTCTTGTAAAAGAAAAGCTCGCACCCTTCAGCGCTTATACAAGCCGTCAGCACTAGGCTACTCTCTCTGTGCATGTGCTCACAAACAACATAAATTGCACGAATTAGAACGCCTTTAAAATAAATATATTTCAGCGATTTGTTTGTAAATACTCATTAGAACACATCAACAAATCAGCCTTTTGTGATCTGTTTTATTTCAAAGTTAAAGCACTGTCTTCAGCAAATGTGTTACACAGACGAGCTTTCACGGCTCGGAGCTAACTTACCCGACTGAGAATAATACATGACTGAACGTCTTTTAAAAGCATTTAAATAAAAACACTCCAGCGATCCAACACAATAAATATACAAGAATATTTTAAAGAACTACATTAGCTGCAAATGAGCTATTCAATAGGTTTCACTAACGATCATGTTACCGAGCTGTGACCTATACTTTCACTTTGACTTCGGTGGAAAATGCATATAAATAACGCCTTTAAAATTACAATATTCCAGCCATTTAATTGTAAATACCCATTAGAACACATCAAGACCTGAATTCAGCTGTTTGAGTGAATTTATTGAAACCCCTAAGCATTTCCTTCACCGCGTACAGATTGCTTTCAACGAGTATACATGGAGACGAACGACATAATTTGCACGAATTAGAACGCCTTTAAAATTACAATATTGCAGCGATTTAATTCAGTCCACCCATTAGAAAATATCAACAGCTAAATGCAGTTGTTTGTGAGCATTTTGTTTTCATACAGAGAGCGCTGCGTTCAGCTGTGTGTTAGACATGAGCTCCGAGATGTCCGACTGACAATTATACATGACTGCACGTCTTTTAAAGGCATTTAAATACAAACACTCCAGCGATTGCACACAATAAATATAGAAGAATATTTTAAAGACCTACATTGGGTGCAAATGACTTTTTTCATAGGCTTAACTAACATTGGATGCACTGCTCAGTCTTCGTCTGCATCATCAAACACATCATTTGCACGTCTTTTAAAGGTATTTAAATACAAACACTCCAGCGATTAAACACAATAATAGTAGAGTAATATAATACACAGCTTAAATGCTTGCTTATTTCTGCTTTTAGGCTCAACCGCACAGCAACGCGTCGTGGGTTTCAAGCATGCGCTGCATATGGCAAGCCGTTTTAACGTAAAATCCACACACGATCCTCTATGTTTTAGCCTAAAATATACTAAGCATTTCTTGTCGTACTGCCATTTTTACTAGCAACAATTCAATCAGAGAGCTCTAAGTGTTCTGGGCTGGCCCTTTTGCCCCAAGGCTGCCCAATTTGGCTCTCCAAGCCAACATTTAAAGTTTGTCATCGAACTTTAGCTTCTAGTTATGTTGGCTTGGAGAAGCCAACATATTGTTATGCTATTTAAACTTATTATTATTATTATTATTATTATTATTATTAAACTTCTTCTGAGACTAAAATTCTATACGCTACTCCTCCTAGAGCTTTAAGGCTACAAGCCCCAAACTCGGCGGAGCCCTGGGCCCTGGTCACGAAAGTGTTGCTATATCTTTTTGGAATGATCAGACTTACAGTTGATTTAATATTAATTTTTTTGCATTAAAAATTCCTAAAATTTCGCCCTCTAATGGAGCAATATTCCAGTATGGCAAGCTGTTTTAACCTAAAATCCACACACAATCCTCTATGGCAAGCTGTTTTAGCCTAAAATATACTAAGCATTTCTTGTCGTACTGCCATTTTTACTAGCAACAATTCAATTAGAGAGCTCTAAGTGTTCTGGTCTGGCCCTTTTGCCCCAAGGCTGCCCGGTTTGGCTCTCCAAGCCAACATTTAAAGTTTGTCATCGAACTTTAGCTTCTAGTTATATTTTATTATTCTTATGACCTACAGAAATTTCTGACAGCTACTCCTCCGAGGCCTTTGAAGCCACAAGGCCCAAACTTGGCAGAGACCTGGGCCCTTGTCCCGAAAGAGTTGCTATATCTATTTGGACTGATCAGATGTACAGTTGATTTATTATTAATTTTTGAATATGACAAATTTCCCAATGAATTACATGGGCTGAGAAAAAATGCGCCCTCTAACAGTAATACCTCTCGACTGAAGAGGCGGGACTCAAACCTCTTACTTACAGTCACTCTGAAATCCGTGGAAATACAAATAAATATCGCCTTAAAAATGTCATTATTACAGCGATTTAACTCTAAATACCCATTAGAACATATCAACAGCTAAATTCAGTGGTTTGTGAGTAGTTCTTGTAAAAGAAAAGCTCGCACCCTTCAGCGCTTATACAAGCCGTCAGCACTAGGCTACTCTCTCTCTACATGTGCTCGCAAACAACATAAATTGCACGAATTAGAACGCCTTTAAAATAAATATATTTCAGCGATTTGTTTGTAAATACCCATTAGAACACATCAACAAATCAGCCTTTTGTGATCTGTTTTATTTCAAAGTTAAAGCACTGTCTTCAGCAAATGTGTTATACAGACGAGCTTTCACGGATCGGAGCTAACTTACCCGACTGAGAATTATACATGACTGCACGTCTTTTAAAAGCATTTAAATAAAAACACTCCAGCGATCCAACACAATCAATATACAAGAATATTTTAAAGAACTACATTAGCTGCAAATGAGCTTTTCAGTTTCACTAACGAACATGTTACCGAGCTGTGACTTACTTTCACTTTGAATTTGGTGGAAAATGCATATAAATAATGCCTTTAAAATTACAATATTCCAGCCATTTAATTGTAAATACCCATTAGAACACATCAAGACCTGAATTCAGCTGTTTGAGCGAATTTATTGAAAACCCTAAGCATTTCCTTCACCGCGTACAGATTGCTTTCAACGAGTATACATGGAGACGAACGACATAATTTGCACGAATTAGAACGCCTTTAAAATTACAATATTGCAGCGATTTAATTCAGTCCACCCATTAGAAAATATCAACAGCTAAATGCAGTTGTTTGTGAGCATTTTGTTTTCATACAGAGAGTGCTGCATTCAGCAGTGTGTTAGACATGAGCTCCGAGATGTCCGTCTGAGAATTATACATGACTGCACGTCTTTTAAAGGCATTTAAATACAAACACTCCAGCGATTCAACACAATAAATATAGAAGAATATTTTAAAGACCTGCATTGGGTGCAAATGACGTTTTTCATGAGATGCACTGCTGCATTTATGTGTCTGTTAACAAAGACATCATTTGCACGTCTTTTAAAGGTATTTTAATACGAACACTCCAGCGATCCAACACAATAATAGTTCAGTCATATAATAAAAAGTTTAAATGCTTGCTTATTTCTGCTTTTCGGCTCAACCGCACGGCAACACGACGCGGCTTTGAAGCAGGCGCTCATCACTTATTCCAGTATGGCAAGCCGTTTTAACCTAAAATACACATATTAATCCACTATGGTGTTCTGGGCTGGCCCTTTTGCCCCAAGGCTGCCCAATTTGGCTCTCCAAGCCAACATTTAAAGTTTGTCATCGAACTTTAGCTTCTAGTTATATTTTATTATTCTTATGAGCTAAAGAAATTTCTGACACCTACTCCTCCGAGGCCTTTGAAGCCACAAGGCCCAAACTTGGCAGAGACCTGGGCCCTGGTCCCGAAAGAGTTGCTATATCTATTTGGACTGATCAGATGTACAGTTGATTTATTATTAATTTTTGAATATGACAAATTTCCCAATGAATTACATGGGCTGAGAAAAAATGCGCCCTCTAACAGTAATACCTCTCGACTGAAGAGGCGGGATTCAAACCTCTTACTTACAGTCACTCTGAAAACGGTGGAAATACAAATAAATACCGCCTTAAAAATGTAAATATTACAGCGATTTAACTCTAAATACCCATTAGAACATATCAACAGCTAAATTCAGTGGTTTGTGAGTATTTCTTGTAAAAGAAAAGCTCGCACCCGTCAGCGCTTATACAAGCCGTCAGCATGTACTCTCTCTGTATGTGCTCATAAACAACATAATTTGCACGAATTAGAACGCCTTTAAAATTAATATATTTCAGCGATTTATTTGTAAATACCCATTAGAACACATCAACAAATCAGCCTTTTGTGATCTGTTTTATTTCAAAGTTAAAGCACTGTCTTCAGCAAATGTGTTATACAGATGAGCTTTCACGGGTCGGAGCTAACTTACTCGACTGAGAATTATGACTGCACGTCTTTTAAAAGCATTTAAATAAAAACACTCTAGCGATTCAACACAATAAATATAGAAGAATATTTTAAAGAACAACATTAGCTGCAAATGAGCTATTCAGTAGGTTTCACTAACGAACATGTTACCGAGCTGTGACCTATACTTTCACTTTGACTTCGGTGGAAAATGCATATAAATAACGCCTTTAAAATTACAATATTCCAGCCATTTAATTGTAAATACCCATTAGAACACATCAAGACCTGAATTCAGCTGTTTGAGCGAATTTATTGAAACCCCTAAGCATTTCCTTCACCGCATACAGGTTGCCTTCAACGAGTATACATGGAGATGAACGACATAATTTGCACGAATTTGACAGCCTTTAAAATTACAATATTGCAGCGATTTAATTCAGTCCACCCATTAGAAAATATCAACAGCTAAATGCAGTTGTTTGTGAGCTTATACAGAGAGTGATGTGTTCAGCAGTGTGTTAAGACATGAGCTCCGAGATGTCCGACTGACAATTATACATGACTGCACGTCTTTTAAAGGCATTTAAATACAAACACTCCAGCGGTTGCACACAATAAATATAGAATAATGTTTTAAAGACCTACATTGAGTGCAAATGACTTTTTTCACAGGCTTAACTAACTAACATTGAATGCACTGCTCAGTCTTCATCTGCATCAAAGACATAATTTGCACGTCTTTTAAAGGTATTTAAATACAAACACTCCAGCGATTAAACACAATAATAGTAAAGTGATATATTACACAGCTTAAATGATTGCTTATTTCTGCTTTTAAGCTCAACCGCACAGCAACGCTTTCAAGCACGCGCTGCACACTTGTTGTATGGCAAGCCGTTTTAACCTAAAATACACATAAATCCTCTATGGCAAGCTGTTTAGCCTAAAATATACTAAGCATTACTTATCGTAATAGCATTTTTACTAGCAACAATTCAATCAGAGAGCTCTAAGTGTTCTGGGCTGGCCCTTTTGCCCGAAGGCTGCCCGGTTTGCTTCTCCAAGCCAACATTTAAAGTTTGTCATCGAACTTTAGCTTCTAGTTATGTTGGCTTGGAGAGCCAACATACTGTTATGCTATTTAAACTTATTATTATTATTATTATATGTTATTATTCTTATGGTACACGAATTTACAAACGCTACTCCTCCTAGGGCTTGAATGCCACAAGCCCCAAACTTGGCAGATACCTGGGTCCTGCTCTGAAGTTAGTTGCTATATCTTTTTAGACTGATCAGACTTACAGTTGATTTATTATTAATTTTTGAATATGACACATTTCCCAATGAATTACATGGGCTGAGAAAAAATGCGCCCTCTAACAGTAATACCTCTCGACTGAAGAGGCGGGACTCAAACCTCTCACTTACAGTCACTCTGAAATCGGTGGAAATACAAATAAATATCGCCTTAAAAATTTAATTATTACAGCGATTTAACTCTAAATACCCATTAGAACATATCAACAGTTAAATTCAGTGGTTTTATAGTTCTTGTAAAAGAAAAGCTTGCACCCTTCAGGGCTTATACAAGCCGTCAGCACTAGGCTACTCTCTCTGTGCATGTGCTCACAAACAACATAAATTGCACGAATTAGAACGCCTTTAAAATAAATATATTTCAGCGATTTGTTTGTAAATACTCATTAGAACACATCAACAAATCAGCCTTTTGTGATCTGTTTTATTTCAAAGTTAAAGCACTGTCTTCAGCAAATGTGTTACACAGACGAGCTTTCACGGCTCGGAGCTAACTTACCCGACTGAGAATAATACATGACTGAACGTCTTTTAAAAGCATTTAAATAAAAACACTCCAGCGATCCAACACAATAAATATACAAGAATATTTTAAAGAACTACATTAGCTGCAAATGAGCTATTCAATAGGTTTCACTAACGATCATTTTACCGAGCTGTGACCTATACTTTCACTTTGACTGCTGTGGAAAATGCATATAAATAACGCCTTTAAAATTACAATATTCCAGCCATTTAATTGTAAATACCCATTAGAACACATCAAGACCTGAATTCAGCTGTTTGAGTGAATTTATTGAAACCCCTAAGCATTTCCTTCACCGCGTACAGATTGCTTTCAACGAGTATACATGGAGACGAACGACATAATTTGCACGAATTAGAACGCCTTTAAAATTACAATATTGCAGCGATTTAATTCAGTCCACCCATTAGAAAATATCAACAGCTAAATGCAGTTGTTTGTGAGCATTTTGTTTTCATACAGAGAGCGCTGCGTTCAGCTGTGTGTTAGACATGAGCTCCGAGATGTCCGACTGACAATTATACATGACTGCACGTCTTTTAAAGGCATTTAAATACAAACACTCCAGCGATTGCACACAATAAATATAGAAGAATATTTTAAAGACCTACATTGGGTGCAAATGACTTTTTTCATAGGCTTAACTAACTAACATTGGATGCACTGCTCAGTCTTCGTCTGCATCATCAAACACATCATTTGCACGTCTTTTAAAGGTATTTAAATACAAACACTCCAGCGATTAAACACAATAATAGTAGAGTAATATAATACACAGCTTAAATGCTTGCTTATTTCTGCTTTTAGGCTCAACCGCACAGCAACGCGTCGTGGGTTTCAAGCACGCGCTGCAAACTTGTTGTATGGCAAGCCGTTTTAACGTAAAATCCACACACGATCCTCTATGTTTTAGCCTAAAATATACTAAGCATTTCTTGTCGTACTGCCATTTTTACTAGCAACAATTCAATCAGAGAGCTCTAAGTGTTCTGGGCTGGCCCTTTTGCCCCAAGGCTGCCCAATTTGGCTCTCCAAGCCAACATTTAAAGTTTGTCATCGAACTTTAGCTTCTAGTTATGTTGGCTTGGAGAGCCAACATACTGTTATGCTATTTAAACTTATTATTATGTTGGCTTGGAGAGCCAACATACTGTTATGCTATTTAAACTTATTATTATTATTATATTTTATTATTCTTATGACCTAAAGAAATTTCTGACAGCTACTCCTCCGAGGCCTTTGAAGCCACAAGGCCCAAACTTGGCAGAGACCTGGGCCCTTGTCCCGAAAGAGTTGCTATATCTATTTGGACTGATCAGATGTACAGTTGATTTATTATTAATTTTTGAATATGACAAATTTCCCAATGAATTACATGGGCTGAGAAAAAATGCGCCCTCTAACAGTAATACCTCTCGACTGAAGAGGCGGGACTCAAACCTCTCACTTACAGTCACTCTGAAATCGGTGGAAATACAAATAAATATCGCCTTAAAAATTTAATTATTACAGCGATTTAACTCTAAATAACCATTAGAACATATCAACAGCTAAATTCAGTGGTTTGTGAGTAGTTCTTGTAAAAGAAAAGCTCGCACCCTTCAGCGCTTATACAAGCCGTCAGCACTAGGCTACTCTCTCTCTACATGTGCTCACAAACAACATGAATTGCACGAATTAGAACGCCTTTAAAATAAATATATTTCAGCGATTTGTTTGTAAATACCCATTAGAACACATCAACAAATCAGCCTTTTGTGATCTGTTTTATTTCAAAGTTAAAGCACTGTCTTCAGCAAATGTGTTATACAGACGAGCTTTCACGGCTCGGAGCTAACTTACCCGACTGAGAATTATGACTGCACGTCTTTTAAAAGCATTTAAATAAAAACACTCCAGCGATCCAACACAATAAATATGCAAGAATATTTTAAAGAACTACATTAGCTGCAAATGAGCTTTTCAATATGTTTCACTAACGAACATGTTACCGAGCTGTGACTTACTTTCACTTTGAACTCGGTGGAAAATGCATATAAATAATGCCTTTAAAATTACAATATTCCAGCCATTTAATTGTAAATACCCATTAGAACACATCAAGACCTGAATTCAGCTGTTTGAGCGAATTTATTGAAAACCCTAAGCATTTCCTTCACCGCATATGGTTGCCTTCAACGAGTATACATGGAGACGAACGACATAATTTGCACGAATTAGAACGCCTTTAAAATTACAATATTGCAGCGATTTAATTCAGTCCACCCATTAGAAAATATCAACAGCTAAATGCAGTTGTTTGTGAGCATTTTGTTTTCATACAGAGAGCGCTGCGTTCAGCAGTGTGTTAGACATGAGCTCCGAGATGTCCGTCTGAGAATTATACATGACTGCACGTCTTTTAAAGGCATTTAAATAAAAACACTCCAGCGATCCAACACAATAAATATAGAAGAATATTTTAAAGACCTGCATTGGGTGCAAATGACGTTTTTCATAGGCTTAACTAACTAACATGAGATGCACGGCTGCATTTATGTGTCTGTTAACAAAGACATCATTTGCACGACTTTTAAAGGTATTTTAATACAAACACTCCAGCGATTAAACACAATAATAGTACAGTCATATAATAAAAAGGTTAAATGATTGCTTATTTCTGCTTTTCGCCTCAACCGCACAGCAACGCGTCGTGGCTTTGAAGCAGGCGCTGCACGAATCTTAAGATATGGCAAGCCGTTTTAACCTAAAATACACATATTAATCAACTATGGCAAGCTGTTTTAGCCTAAAATATACTAAGCATTACTTATCGTAATAGCATTTTTACTAGCAACAATTGAATTACAGAGCTCTAAGTGTTCTGGGCTGGCCCTTTTGCCCGAAGGCTGCCCAATTTGGCTCTCCAAGCCAACATTTAAAGTTTGTCATCGAACTTTAGCTTCTAGTTATGTTGGCTTGGAGAAGCCAACATATTGTTATGCTATTTAAACTTATTATTATTATTAAACTTCTTCTGAGACTAAAATTCTATACGCTACTCCTCCTAGAGCTTTAAGGCTACAAGCCCCAAACTCGGCGGAGCCCTGGGCCCTGGTCACGAAAGTGTTGCTATATCTTTTTGGAATGATCAGACTTACAGTTGATTTAATATTAATTTTTTTACATGAAAAATTTCTATGGGATTTCAATGGGCTGAGAAAAAATGCGCCATCTAAAGGCGCAATACCTCTCCACTGAAGAGGCGGGACTCAAACCTCTTGCTTACAGTCACTCTGAAATCGGTGGAAATACAAATAAATACCGCCTTAAAAATTCAAATATTACAGCGATTTAACTCTAAATACCCATTAGAACATATCAACAGCTAAATTCAGTGGTTTGTGAGTAGTTCTTGTAAAAGAAAAGCTCGCACCCTTCAGCGCTTATACAAGCCGTCAGCACTAGGCTACTCTCTCTCTACATGTGCTCACAAACAACATAAATTGCACGAAGTAGAACGCCTTTAAAATTAATATATTTCAGCGATTTATTTGTAAATACCCATTAGAACACATCTACAAATCAGCCTTTTGTGATCTGTTTTATTTCAAAGTTAAAGCACTGTCTTCAGCAAATGTGTTATACAGACGAGCTTTCACGGATCGGAGCTAACCTGACTGAGAATTATACATGACTGCACGTCTTTTAAAAGCATTTAAATAAAAACACTCCAGCGATCCAACACAATAAATATACAAGAATATTTTAAAGAACTACATTAGCTGCAAATGAGCTGTCCAATAAGTTTCACGAACGAACATGTTACCGAGCTGAGACTTACTTTCACTTTGATTTCGGTGGAAAATGCATATTAATAACGTCTTTAAAATTACAATATTCCAGCCATTTAATTGTAAATACCCATTAGAAACACATCAAGACCTGAATTCAGCTGTTTGAGCGAATTTATTGAAACCCCTAAGCATTTCCTTCACCGCGTACAGATTGCTTTCAACGAGTTTACATGGATACGAACGACATAATTTGCACAAATTTGACCGCCTTTAAAATTACAATATTGCAGCGATTTAATTCAGTCCACCCATTAGAAAATATAAACAGCTAAATGCAGTTGTTTGTGACTATTTTTTTTTTCATACAGAAAGCATTCAGCAGTGTGTTAGACATGAGCTCCGAGATGTCCGACTGAGAATTATACATGACTGCACGTCTTTTAAAGGCATTTAAATGAAAACACTCCAGCGATTCAACACAATAAATATAGAAGAATATTTTAAAGACCTGCATTGGGTGCAAATGACGTTTTTCACAGGCTTAACTAACTAACATGAGATGCACGGCTGCATTTATGTGTCTGTTAACAAAGACATCATTTGCACGTCTTTTAAAGGTATTTTAATACAAACACTCCAGCGATCCAACACAATAATAGTTCAGTCATATAATAAAAAGTTTAAATGCTTGCTTATTTCTGCTTTTCGGCTCAACCGCACGGCAACGCAACGCGGCTTTGAAGCAGGCATCACTTATTCCAGTATGGCAAGCCGTTTTAACCTAAAATACACATATTAATCCAATATGGTGTTCTGGGCTGGCCCTTTTGCCCGAAGCCTGCCCGGTTTGCTTCTCCAAGCCAACATTTAAAGTTTGTCATCGAACTTTAGCTTCTAGTTATTATTATTATTCTTATGACCTAAAGAAATTTCTGACAGCTACTCCTCCGAGGCCTTTGAAGCCACAAGGCCCAAACTTGGCAGAGACCTGGGCCCTTGTCCCGAAAGAGTTGCTATATCTATTTGGACTGATCAGATGTACATTTGATTTATTATTAATTTTTGAATATGACAAATTTCCCAATGAATTACATGGGCTGAGAAAAAATGCGCCCTCTAACAGTAATACCTCTCGACTGAAGAGGCGGGACTCAAACCTCTTACTTACAGTCACTCTGAAATCGGTGGAAATACAAATAAATACCGCCTTAAAAATTTAAATATTACAGCGATTTAACTCTAAAAACCCATTAGAACATATCAACAGCTAAATTCAGTGGTTTGTGAGTAGTTCTAGTAAAAGAAAAGCTCGCACCCTTCAGCGAGTATACAAGCCGTCAGCACGAACTCTCTCTGTATGTGCTCATAAACAACATAACTTGCACGAATTAGAACGCCTTTAAAATTAATATATTTCAGCGATTTATTTGTAAATACCCATTAGAACACATCAACAAATCAGCCTTTTGTGATCTGTTTTATTTAAAAGTTAAAGCACTGTCTTCAGCAAATGTGTTATACAGACGAGCTTTCAGGCTCGGAGCTAACTTACCCGACTGAGAATTATACATGACTGCACGTCTTTTAAAAGCATTTAAATAAAAACACTCCAGCGATCCAACACAATCAATATACAAGAATATTTTAAAGAACTACATTAGCTGCAAATGAGCTTTTCAGTTTCACTAACGAACATGTTACCGAGCTGTGACTTACTTTCACTTTGAATTTGGTGGAAAATGCATATAAATAATGCCTTTAAAATTACAATATTCCAGCCATTTAATTGTAAATACCCATTAGAACACATCAAGACCTGAATTCAGCTGTTTGAGCGAATTTATTGAAAACCCTAAGCAATTCCTTCACCGCGTACAGATTGCTTTCAACGAGTATACATGGAGACGAACGACATAATTTGCACGAATTAGAACGCCTTTAAAATTACAATATTGCAGCGATTTAATTCAGTCCACCCATTAGAAAATATCAACAGCTAAATGCAGTTGTTTGTGAGCATTTTGTTTTTTCATACAGAGAGCGCTGCATTCAGCAGTGTGTTAGACATGAGCTCCGAGATGTCCGACTGAGAATTATACATGACTGCACGTCTTTTAAAGGTATTTAAATAAAAACACTCCAGCGATTCAACACAATAAATATAGAAGAATATTTTAAAGACCTGCATTGGGTGCAAATGACGTTTTTCATAGGCTTAAATAACTAACATGAGATGCACGGCTGCATTTATGTGTCTGTTAACAAAGACATCATTTGCACGTCTTTTAAAGGTATTTTAATACAAACACTCCAGCGATCCAACACAATAATAGTTCAGTCATATAATAAAAAGTTTAAATGCTTGCTTATTTCTGCTTTTCGGCTCAACCGCACGGCAACGCGACGCGGCTTTGAAGCAGGCGCTCATCACTTATTCCAGTATGGCAAGCCGTTTTAACCTAAAATACACATATTAATCCACTATGGTGTTCTGGGCTGGCCCTTTTGCCCGAAGGCTGCCCAATTTGGCTCTCCAAGCCAACATTTAAAGTTTGTCATCGAACTTTAGCTTCTAGTTATGTTGGCTTGGAGAGCCAACATACTGTTATGCTATTTAAACTTATTATTATTATTATTATATGTTATTATTCTTATGGTACACGAATTTACAAACGCTACTCCTCCTAGGGCTTGAAAGCCACAAGCCCCAAACTTGGCAGATACCTGGGTCCTGCTCTGAAGTTAGTTGCTATATCTTTTTAGACTGATCAGACTTACAGTTGATTTATTATTAATTTTTGAATATGACACATTTCCCAATGAATTACATGGGCTGAGAAAAAATGCGCCCTCTAACAGTAATACCTCTCGACTGAAGAGGCGGGACTCAAACCTCTCACTTACAGTCACTCTGAAATCGGTGGAAATACAAATAAATATCGCCTTAAAAATGTAATTATTACAGCGATTTAACTCTAAATACCCATTAGAACATATCAACAGTTAAATTCAGTGGTTTTATAGTTCTTGTAAAAGAAAAGCTCGCACCCTTCAGCGCTTATACAAGCCGTCAGCACTAGGCTACTCTCTCTCTACATGTGCTCACAAACAACATAAATTGCACGAATTAGAACGCCTTTAAAATAAATATATTTCAGCGATTTGTTTGTAAATACTCATTAGAACACATCAACAAATCAGCCTTTTGTGATCTGTTTTATTTCAAAGTTAAAGCACTGTCTTCAGCAAATGTGTTACACAGACGAGCTTTCACGGCTCGGAGCTAACTTACCCGACTGAGAATAATACATGACTGAACGTCTTTTAAAAGCATTTAAATAAAAACACTCCAGCGATCCAACACAATAAATATACAAGAATATTTTAAAGAACTACATTAGCTGCAAATGAGCTATTCAATAGGTTTCACTAACGATCATGTTACCGAGCTGTGACCTATACTTTCACTTTGACTTAGGTGGAAAATGCATATAAATAACGCCTTTAAAATTACAATATTCCAGCCATTTAATTGTAAATACCCATTAGAACACATCAAGACCTGAATTCAGCTGTTTGAGTGAATTTATTGAAACCCCTAATTTCCTTCACCGCGTACAGATTGCTTTCAACGAGTATACATGGAGACGAACGACATAATTTGCACGAATTAGAACGCCTTTAAAATTACAATATTGCAGCGATTTAATTCAGTCCACCCATAAAATATCAACAGCTAAATGCAGTTGTTTGTGAGCATTTTGTTTTCATACAGAGAGCGCTGCGTTCAGCAGTGTAGACATGAGCTCCGAGATGTCCGACTGACAATTATACATGACTGCACGTCTTTTAAAGGCATTTAAATAAAAACACTCCAGCGATTCAACACAATAAATATAGAAGAATATTTTAAAGAACTGCATTTGGTGCAAATTACGTTTTTCATAGGCTTAACTAACTAACATGAGATGCACGGCTGCATTTATGTGTCTGTTAACAAAGACATCATTTGCACGTCTTTTAAAGGTATTTTAATACAAACACTCCAGCGATTAAACACAATAATAGTACAGTCATATAATAAAAAGGTTAAAGGATTGCTTATTTCTGCTTTTCGCCTCAACCGCACAGCAACGCGTCGTGGCTTTGAAGCAGGCGCTGCACGAATTTTAAGATATGGCAAGCCGTTTTAACCTAAAATACACATATTAATCAACTATGGCAAGCTGTTTTAGCCTAAAATATACTAAGCATTACTTATCGTAATAGCATTTTTACTAGCAACAATTGAATTACAGAGCTCTAAGTGTTCTGGGCTGGCCCTTTTGCCCGAAGGCTGCCCAATTTGGCTCTCCAAGCCAACATTTAAAGTTTGTCATCGAACTTTAGCTTCTAGTTATTATTATTATATTTTATTATTCTTATGACCTAAAGAAATTTCTGACAGCTACTCCTCCGAGGCCTTTGAAGCCACAAGGCCCAAACTTGGCAGAGACCTGGGCCCTTGTCCCGAAAGAGTTGCTATATCTATTTGGACTGATCAGATGTACAGTTGATTTATTATTAATTTTTGAATATGACAAATTTCCCAATGAATTACATGGGCTGAGAAAAAATGCGCCCTCTAATAGTAATACCTCTCCACTGAAGAGGCGGGACTCAAAACTCTTACTTACAGTCACTCTGAAATCGGTGGAAATACAAATAAATATCGCCTTAAAAATTTAATTATTACAGCGATTTAACTCTAAATACCCATTAGAACATATCAACAGCAAAATTCAGTGGTTTGTGAGTAGTTCTTGTAAAAGAAAAGCTCGCACCCTTCAGCGCTTATACATGCCGTCAGCACGAACTCTCTCTGTATGTGCTCATAAACAACATAAATTGCACGAATTAGAACGCCTTTAAAATAAATATATTTCAGCGATTTATTTGTAAATACCCATTAGAACACATCAACAAATCAGCCTTTTGTGATCTGTTTTATTTCAAAGTTAAAGCAGTGTCTTCAGCAAATGTGTTATACAGACGAGCTTTCACGGCTCGGAGCTAACTTACCCGACTGAGAATTATGACTGCACGTCTTTTAAAAGCATTTAAATAAAAACACTCCAGCGATCCAACACAATAAATATACAAGAATATTTTAAAGAACTACATTAGCTGCAAATGAGCTTTTCAATACGTTTCACTAAGGAACATGTTACCGAGCTGTGACCTATACTTTCACTTTGACTTCGGTGGAAAATGCATATAAATAACGCCTTTAAAATTACAATATTCCAGCCATTTAATTGTAAATACCCATTAGAACACATCAAGACCTGAATTCAGCTGTTTGAGCGAATTTATTGAAAACCCTAAGCATTTCCTTCACCGCGTACAGATTGCTTTCAACGAGTTTACATGGAGACGAACGACATAATTTGCACGAATTAGAACGCCTTTAAAATTACAATATTGCAGCGATTTAATTCATTCCACCCATTAGAAAATATCAACAGCTAAATGCAGTTGTTTGTGAGCATTTTGTTTTCACACAGATAGCGCTGCGTTCAGCAGTGTTTTAGACACGACCTCCGAGATGTCCGTCTGAGAATTATACATGACTGCACGTCTTTTAAAGGCATTTAAATAAAAACACTCCAGCGATTGCACACAATAAATATAGAAGAATATTTTAAAGACCTACATTGGGTGCAAATGACTTTTTTCATAGGCTTAACTAACTAACATGAGATGCACGGCTGCATTTATGTGTCTGTTAACAAAGACATCATTTGCACATCTTTTAAAGGTATTTTAATACAAACACTCCAGCGATTCAACACAATAATAGAACAGTCATATAATAAAAAGGTTAAATGCTTGCTTATTTCTGCTTTTCGGCTCAACCGCACGGCAATGCGACGCGGCTTTGAAGCAGGCGCTCATCGCTTATTCCAGTATGGCAAGCCGTTTTAACCTAAAATACACATATTAATCCACTATGGTGTTCTGGGCTGGCCCTTTTGCGCGAAGGCTGCCCAATTTGGCTCTCCAAGCCAACATTTAAAGTTTGTCATCGAACTTTAGCTTCTAGTTATATTTTATTATTCTTATGACCTACAGAAATTTCTGACAGCTACTCCTCCGAGGCCTTTGAAGCCACAAGGCCCAAACTTGGCAGAGACCTGGGCCCTTGTCCCGAAAGAGTTGCTATATCTATTTGGACTGATCAGATGTACAGTTGATTTATTATTAATTTTTGAATATGACAAACTTCCCAATGAATTACATGGGCTGAGAAAAAATGCGCCCTCTAACAGTAATACCTCTCGACTGAAGAGGCGGGACTCAAACCTCTTACTTACAGTCACTCTGAAATCCGTGGAAATACAAATAAATATCGCCTTAAAAATGTCATTATTACAGCGATTTAACTCTAAATACCCATTAGAACACATCAACAAATCAGCCTTTTGTGATCTGTTTTATTTCAAAGTTAAAGCACTGTCTTCAGCAAATTTATACAGACGAGCTTTCATGGATCGGAGCTAACTTACCCGACTGAGAATTAAACATGACTGCACGTCTTTTAAAAGCATTTAAATAAAAACACTCCAGCGATCCAACACAATAAATATAAAAGAATATTTTAAAGAACTACATTAGCTGCAAATGACCTGTTTCAAAGGTTTTTAATAACGAACATGAGATGTACGGCTGCATATCCGTCTGTGTCAACAAATGATTCATTTGCACGTCTTTTAAAGGTAATCAAATAAAAAAATTCCAGCGATTGCACACAATAAATATAGAAGAATATTTTAAAGTGCTGCATTGAGTGCAAATGAGCTGTTTCATAGATTTAACTAACATTGGATGCACTGCTCAGTTCTTCGTCTGCATCATCAAAGACATCATGTGCACGTCTTTTAAAGGTATTTAATTACAAACACTCCAGCGATTAAACACAATAAATATAGAATATTTTAAAGAGCTACATTGGGTGTAAATGAGCTATTTCAAACGTTTCTCTAACGAACATCAGATGTATGGCTTTATTATCAGTCTGTCAACAAATACATCATTTGCACGTCTTTTAAAGGCATTTAAATAAAAACACTCCAGCGATTGCACACAATAAATATAGAAGAATATTTAAAGACCTACATTGGGTGCAAATGACGTTTTTCATAGGCTTAACTAACTAACATGAGATGCACGGCTGCATTTATGTGTCTGTTAACAAAGACATCAAATTTGCACGTCTTTTAAAGGTATTTTAATACAAACACTCCAGCGATTCAACACAATAACAGTACAATCATATAATAAAAAGGTTAAATGCTTGCTTATTTCTGCTTTTCACCTCAACCGCACAGCAACGCGTCGTGGCTTTGAAGCAGGCGCTGCACGAATCTTAAGATATGGCAAGCCGTTTTAACCTAAAATCCACACACAATCCTCTATGGCAAGCTGTTTTAGCCTAAAATATACTAAGCATTTCTTGTCGTACTGCCATTTTTGCTAGCAACAATTCCATTAGAGAGTTCTAAGTGTTCTGGGCTGGCCCTTTTGCCCCAAGGCTGCCCGGTTTGGCTCTCCAAGCCAACATTTAAAGTTTGTCATCGAACTTTAGCTTCTAGTTATTATTATAGTTATTATTCTTATGACCTAAGAAAATTTCTGACAGCTACTCCTCCGAGGCCTTTGAAGCCACAAGGCCCAAACTTGGCAGAGACCTGGGCCCTTGTCCTGAAAGATATGCTATATCTATTTGGACTGATCAGATGTACAGTTGATTTATTATTAATTTTTGAATATGACAAATTTCCCAATGAATTACATGGGCTGAGAAAAAATGCGCCCTCTAACAGTAATACCTCTCGACTGAAGAGGCGGGATTCAAACCTCTTACTTACAGTCATTCTGAAAACGGTGGAAATAGAAATAAATACCGCCTTAAAAATGTAAATATTACAGCGATTTAACTCTAAATACCCATTAGAACATATCAACAGCTAAATTCAGTGGTTTGTGAGTATTTCTTGTAAAAGAAAAGCTCGCACCCGTCAGCGCTTATACAAGCCGTCGGCATGTACTCTCTCTGTATGTGCTCATAAACAACATAATTTGCACGAATTAGAACGCCTTTAAAATTAATATATTTCAGCGATTTATTTGTAAATACCCATTAGAACACATCAACAAATCAGCCTTTTGTGATCTGTTTTATTTCAAAGTTAAAGCACTGTCTTCAGCAAATGTGTTATACAGACGAGCTTTCACGGATCGGAGCTAATTTACCCCACTGAGAATTATACATGACTGCACGTCTTTTAAAAGCATTTAAATAAAAACACTCCAGCAATCCAACACAATCAATATACAAGAATATTTTAAAGAACTACATTAGCTGCAAATGAGCTTTTCAGTTTCACTAACGAACATGTTACCGAGCTGTGACTTACTTTCACTTTGAATTTGGTGGAAAATGCATATAAATAATGCCTTTAAAATTACAATATTCCAGCCATTTAATTGTAAATACCCATAAGAACACATCAAGACTTGAATTCAGCTGTTTGAGCGAATTTATTGATAAGCAATTCCTTCACCGCGTACAGATTGCTTTCAACGAGTATACATGGAGACGAACGACATAATTTGCACGAATTAGAACGCCTTTAAAATTACAATATTGCAGCGATTTAATTCAGTCCACCCATTAGAAAATATCAACAGCTAAATGCAGTTGTTTGTGAGCATTTTGTTTTTTCATACAGAGAGCGCTGCATTCAGCAGTGTGTTAGACATGAGCTCCGAGATGTCCGACTGAGAATTATACATGACTGCACGTCTTTTAAAGGCATTTAAATAAAAACACTCCAGCGATTCAACACAATAAATATAGAAGAATATTTTAAAGACCTGCATTGGGTGTAAATGAGCTATTTCAAACGTTTTGCTAACGAACATGAGATGTATGGCTGCATTATCAGTCTGTGTCAACAAATAATTCATTTGCACGTCTTTTAAAGGTAATCAAATAAAAACATTCCAGCGATTGCACACAATAAATATAGAAGAATATTTTAAAGAGCTGCATTGAGTGCAAATGAGCTGTTTCATAGATTTAACTAACTAACATTGGATGCACTGCTCAGTTCTTCGTCTGCATCATCAAAGACATCATTTGCACGTCTTTTATTCATTTTTTTTCAATAAATATAGAATAATATTTTAAAGAGCTACATTGGGTGTAAATGAGCTATTTCAAACGTTTCACTAACGAACATCAGATGTATGGCTGCATTATCAGTCTGTCAACAAACATCATTTGCACGTCTTTTAAAGGCATTTAAATAAAAACACTCCAGCGATTGCACACAATAAATATAGAAGAATATTTTAAAGAGCCGCATTGAATGCAAATGACCTGTTTCAAAGGTTTTTAACGAACATGAGATGTAAGGCTGCATTATCAGTCTGTCAACAAAGAATTCATTTGCACGTCTTTTAAAGGTAATCAAATAAAAACATTCCAGCGATTGCACACAATAAATATAGAAGAATATTTTAAAGAGCTGCATTGAGTGCAAATGAGCTGTTTGCACTGCTCAGTTCTTCGTCTGCATCATCAAAGACATCATTTGCACGTCTTTTAAAGGTATTTAAATACAAAAACTGCAGCGATTTAACACAATAATAGTATAGTAATATATTACAAAGGTTAAATGCTTGCTTATTTCTGCTTTTCGGCTCAACCGCACGGCAACGCGACGCGGCTTTGAAGCAGGCGCTCATCACATATTCTAGTATGGCAAGCCGTTTTAACCTAAAATCCACACACGATCCTCTATGGCAAGCTGTTTTAGCCTAAAATATACTAAGCATTTCTAGTCGTACTGCCATTTTTACTAGCAACAATTCAATTACAGAGCTCTAAGTGTTCTGGGCTGGCCCTTTTGCCCGAAGGCTGCCCAATTTGGCTCTCCAAGCCAACATTTAAAGTTTGTCATCGAACTTTAACTTCTAGTTATTATTATAGTTATTATTCTTATGACCTAAGAAAATTTCTGACAGCTACTCCTCCGAGGCCTTTGAAGCCACAAGGCCCAAACTTGGCAGAGACCTGGGCCCTTGTCCCGAAAGATATGCTATATCTATTTGGACTGATCAGATGTACAGTTGATTTATTATTAATTTTTGAATATGACAAATTTCCCAATGAATTACATGGGCTGAGAAAAAATGCGCCCTCTAACAGTAATACCTCTCGACTGAAGAGGCGGGATTCAAACCTCTTACTTACAGTCACTCTGAAAACGGTGGAAATAGAAATAAATACCGCCTTAAAAATGTAAATATTACAGCGATTTAACTCTAAATACCCATTAGAACATATCAACAGCTAAATTCAGTGGTTTGTGAGTATTTCTTGTAAAAGAAAAGCTCGCACCCGTCAGCGCTTATACAAGCCGTCGGCATGTACTCTCTCTGTATGTGCTCATAAACAACATAATTTGCACGAATTAGAACGCCTTTAAAATTAATATATTTCAGCGATTTATTTGTAAATACCCATTAGAACACATCAACAAATCAGCCTTTTGTGATCTGTTTTATTTCAAAGTTAAAGCACTGTCTTCAGCAAATGTGTTATACAGACGAGCTTTCACGGATCGGAGCTAACTTACCCGACTGAGAATTATACATGACTGCACGTCTTTTAAAAGCATTTAAATAAAAACACTCCAGCAATCCAACACAATCAATATACAAGAATATTTTAAAGAACTACATTAGCTGCAAATGAGCTTTTCAGTTTCACTAACGAACATGTTACCGAGCTGTGACTTACTTTCACTTTGAATTTGGTGGAAAATGTATATAAATAATGCCTTTAAAATTACAATATTCCAGCCATTTAATTGTAAATACCCATTAGAACACATCAAGACCTGAATTCAGCTGTTTGAGCAAATTTATTGAAAACCCTAAGCATTTCCTTCACCGCGCACAGATTGCTTTCAACGAGTATAAATGGAGACGAACAACATAATTTGCACGAATTAGAACGCCTTTAAAATTACAATATTGCAGCGATTTAATTCAGTCCACCCATTAAAAAATATCAACAGCTAAATGCAGTTGTTTGTGAGCATTTTGTTTTCATACAGAGAGCGATGTGTTTAGCAGTGTGTTAGACATGAGCTCCGAGATGTCCGACTGAGAATTATACATGACTGCACGTCTTTTAAAGGCATTTAAATAAAAACACTCCAGCGATTCAACACAATAAATATAGAAGAATATTTTTAAAGACCTGCATTGGGTGCAAATTACGTTTTTCATAGGCTTAACTAACTAACATGAGATGCACGGCTGCATTTATGTGTCTGTTAACAAAGACATCATTTGCACGTCTTTTAAAGGTATTTTAATACAAACACTCCAGCGATTCAACACAATAATAGTTTAGTCATATAATAAAAAGTTTAAATGCTTGCTTATTTCTGCTTTTCGGCTCAACCGCACGGCAACGCGATGCGGCTTTGAAGCAGGCGCTCATCACTTATTCCAGTATGGCAAGCCGTTTTAACCTAAAATACACATATTAATCCACTAAGGTGTTCTGGGCTGGCCCTTTTGCCCGAAGGCTGCCCAATTTGGCTCTCCAAGCCAACATTTAAAGTTTGTCATCGAACTTTAGCTTCTAGTTATTATTATTATTATTCTTATGAGCTACAGAAATTTCTGACAGCTACTCCTCCGAGGCCTTTGAAGCCACAAGGCCCAAACTTGGCAGAGACCTGGGCCCTTGTCCCGAAAGAGTTGCTATATCTATTTGGACTGATCAGATGTACAGTTGATTTATTATTAATTTTTGAATATGACAAATTTCCCAATGAATTACATGGGCTGAGAAAAAATGCGCCCTCTAACAGTAATACCTCTCGACTAAAGAGGCGGGACTCAAACCTCTTACTTACAGTCACTCTGAAATCGGTGGAAATACAAATAAATACCGCCTTAAAAATGTAAATATTACAGCGATTTAACTCTAAAAACCCATTAGAACATATCAACAGCTAAGTTCAGTGGTTTGTGAGTAGTTCTTGTAAAAGAAAAGCTCGCACCCTTCAGCGAGTATACAAGCCGTCAGCACGAACTCTCTCCGTATGTGCTCATAAACAACATAACTTGCACGAATTAGAACGCCTTTAAAATTAATATATTTCAGCGATTTATTTGTAAATACCCATTAGAACACATCAACAAATCAGCCTTTTGTGATCTGTTTTATTTCAAAGTTAAAGCACTGTCTTCAGCAAATGTGTTATACAGACGAGCTTTCACGGCTCGGAGCTAACTTACCCGACTGAGAATTAAACATGACTGCACGTCTTTTAAAAGCATTTAAATAAAAACACTCCAGCGATCCAACACAATCAATATACAAGAATATTTCAAAGAACTACATTAGCTGCAAATGAGCTTTTCAATACGTTTCACTAACGAACATGTTACCGAGCTGTGACTTACTTTCACTTTGAATTTGGTGGAAAATGCATATAAATAATGCCTTTAAAATTACAATATTCCAGCCATTTAATTGTAAATACCCATTAGAACACATCAAGACCTGAATTCAGCTGTTTGAGCGAATTTATTGAAACCCCTAAGCATTTCCTTCACCGCGTACAGATTGCTTTCAACGAGTATACATGGAGACGAATTACATAATTTGCACGAATTAGAACGCCTTTAAAATTACAATATTGCAGCGATTTAATTCAGTCCACCCATTAGAAAATATCAACAGCTAAATGCAGTTGTTTGTGAGCATTTTGTTTTCATACAGAGAGCGCTGCATTCAGCAGTGTGTTAGACATGAGCTCCGAGATGTCCGTCTGAGAATTATACATGACTGCACGTCTTTTAAAGGCATTTAAATAAAAACACTCCAGCGAATCAACACAATAAATATAGAAGAATATTTTAAAGACCTGCATTGGGTGCAAATGACGTTTTTCATAGGCTTAACTAACTAACATGAGATGCACTGCTGCATTTATGTGTCTGTTAACAAAGACATCATTTGCACGTCTTTTAAAGGTATTTTAATACAAACACTCCAGCGATTCAACACAATAATAGTTCAGTCATATAATAAAAAGTTTAAATGCTTGCTTATTTCTGCTTTTCGGCTCAACCGCACGGCAACGCAACGCGGCTTTGAAGCAGGCGCTCATCACTTATTCCAGTATGGCAAGCCGTTTTAACCTAAAATACACATATTAATCCACTATGGTGTTCTGGGCTGGCCCTTTTGCCCGAAGGCTGCCCAATTTGGCTCTCCAAGCCAACATTTAAAGTTTGTCATCAAACTTTAGCTTCTAGTTATATTTTATTATTCTTATGAGCTACAGAAATTTCTGACAGCTACTCCTCCGAGGCCTTTGAAGCCACAAGGCCCAAATTTGGCAGAGACCTGGGCCCTTGTCCCGAAAGAGTTGCTATATCTATTTGGACTGATCAGATGTACAGTTGATTTATTATTAATTTTTGAAAATGACAAATTTCCCAATGAATTACATGGGCTGAGAAAAAATGCGCCCTCTAACAGTAATACCTCTCGACTGAAGAGGCGGGACTCAAACCTCTTACTTACAGTCACTCTGAAATCGGTGGAAATACAAATAAATATCGCCTTAAAAATGTAAATATTACAGCGATTTAACTCTAAAAACCCATTAGAACATATCAACAGCTAAATTCAGTGGTTTGTGAGTAACGTTAGTTCTTGTAAAAGAAAAGCTCGCACCATTCAGTGAGTATACATACATGCCGTCAGCACGAACTCTCTCTGTATGTGCTCATAAACAACATAACTTGCTCGAATTAGAACGCCTTTAAAATTAATATATTTCAGCGATTTATTTGTAAATACCCATTAGAACACATCAACAAATCAGCCTTTTGTGATCTGTTTTATTTCAAAGTTAAAGCACTGTCTTCAGCAAATGTGTTATACAGACGAGCTTTCAGGCTCGGAGCTAACTTACCCGACTGAGAATTATGACTGCACGTCTTTTAAAAGCATTTAAATAAAAACACTCCAGCGATCCAACACAATAAATATACAAGAATATTTTAAAGAACTACATTAGCTGCAAATGAGCTTTTCAGTTTCACTAACGACCATGTTACCGAGATGTGACTTACTTTCACTTTGAACTCGGTGGAAAATGCATATAAATAATGCCTTTAAAATTACAATATTCCAGCCATTTAATTGTAAATACCCATTAGAACACATCAAGACCTGAATTCAGCTGTTTGAGCGAATTTATTGAAAACCCTAAGCATTTCCTTCACCGCGTACAGATTGCTTTCAACGAGTATACATGGAGACGAACGACATAATTTGCACGAATTAGAACGCCTTTAAAATTACAATATTGCAGCGATTTAATTTAGTCCACCCATTAGAAAATATCAACAGCTAAATGCAGTTGTTTGTGAGCATTTTGTTTTCATACAGAGAGCGCTGCGTTCAGCAGTGTGTTAGACATGAGCTCCGAGATGTCCGACTGAGAATTATACATGACTGCACGTCTTTTAAAGGCATTTAAATAAAAACACTCCAGCGATTCAACACAATAAATATAGAAGAATATTTTAAAGACCTGCATTGGGTGCAAATTACTTTTTTCATAGGCTTAACTAACTAACATGAGATGCACTGCTCAGTCTTCATCTGCATCATCAAAGACATCATTTGCACGTCTTTTAAAGGTATTTAAAATACAAACACTCCAGCGATTAAACACAATAATAGTAGAGTAATATATTTCACAGCTTAAATGCTTGCTTATTAATGCTTTTAGGCTCAACCGCACAGCAACGCTTTCAAGCACGCGCTGCACACTTGTTGTATGGCAAGCCGTTTTAACCTAAAATACACATAAATCCACTATGGCAAGCTGTTTTAACCTAAAATATACTAAGCATTACTTATCGTAATAGCATTTTTACTAGCAACAATTCAATCAGAGAGCTCTAAGTGTTCTGGGCTGGACCTTTTGCCCGAAGGCTGCCCGGTTTGCTTCTCCAAGCCAACATTTAAAGTTTGTCATCGAACTTTAGCTTCTAGTTATTATGTTGGCTTGGAGAGCCAACATACTGTTATGCTATTTAAACTTATTATTATTATTATATGTTATTATTCTTATGGTACACAAATTTACAAACGCTACTCCTCCTAGGGCTTGAATGCCACAAGCCCCAAACTTGGCAGATACCTGGGTCCTGCTCTGAAGTTAGTTGCTATATCTTTTTAGACTGATCAGACTTACAGTTGATTTATTATTAATTTTTGAATATGACACATTTCCCAATGAATTACATGGGCTGAGAAAAAATGCGCCCTCTAACAGTAATACCTCTCGACTGAAGAGGCGGGACTCAAACCTCTTACTTACAGTCACTCTGAAATCGGTGGAAATACAAATAAATATCGCCTTAAAAATTTAATTATTACAGCGATTTAACTCTAAATACCCATTAGAACATATCAACAGTTAAATTCAGTGGTTTTATAGTTCTTGTAAAAGAAAAGCTCGCACCCTTCAGCGCTTATACAAGCCGTCAGCACTAGGCTACTCTCCTCTCTGTGCATGTGCTCACAAACAACATAAATTGCACGAATTAGAACGCCTTTAAAATAAATATATTTCAGCGATTTGTTTGTAAATACTCATTAGAACACATCAACAAATCAGCCTTTTGTGATCTGTTTTATTTCAAAGTTAAAGCACTGTCTTCAGCAAATGTGTTACACAGACGAGCTTTCACGGCTCGGAGCTAACTTACCCGACTGAGAATAATACATGACTGAACGTCTTTTAAAAGCATTTAAATAAAAACACTCCAGCGATCCAACACAATAAATATACAAGAATATTTTAAAGAACTACATTAGCTGCAAATGAGCTATTCAATAGGTTTCACTAACGATCATGTTACCGAGCTGTGACCTATACTTTCACTTTGACTTCGGTGGAAAATGCATATAAATAACGCCTTTAAAATTACAATATTCCAGCCATTTAATTGTAAATACCCATTAGAACACATCAAGACCTGAATTCAGCTGTTTGAGTGAATTTATTGAAACCCCTAAGCATTTCCTTCACCGCGTACAGATTGCTTTCAACGAGTATACATGGAGACGAACGACATAATTTGCACGAATTAGAATGCCTTTAAAATTACAATATTGCAGCGATTTAATTCAGTCCACCCATTAGAAAATATCAACAGCTAAATGCAGTTGTTTGTGAGCATTTTGTATTCATACAGAGAGCGCTGCGTTCAGCTGTGTGTTAGACATGAGCTCCGAGATGTCCGACTGACAATTATACATGACTGCACGTCTTTTAAAGGCATTTAAATACAAACACTCCAGCGATTGCACACAATAAATATAGAAGAATATTTTAAAGACCTACATTGGGTGCAAATGACTTTTTTCATAGGCTTAACTAACTAACATTGGATGCACTGCTCAGTCTTCGTCTGCATCATCAAACACATCATTTGCACGTATTTTAAAGGTATTTAAATACAAACACTCCAGCGATTAAACACAATAATAGTAGAGTAATATAATACACAGCTTAAATGCTTGCTTATTTCTGCTTTTAGGCTCAACCGCACAGCAACGCGTCGTGGGTTTCAAGCACGCGCTGCAAACTTGTTGTATGGCAAGCCGTTTTAACGTAAAATCCACACACGATCCTCTATGTTTTAGCCTAAAATATACTAAGCATTTCTTGTCGTACTGCCATTTTTACTAGCAACAATTCAATCAGAGAGCTCTAAGTGTTCTGGGCTGGCCCTTTTGCCCCAAGGCTGCCCAATTTGGCTCTCCAAGCCAACATTTAAAGTTTGTCTTCGAACTTTAGCTTCTAGTTATTATTATTATTATATTTTATTATTCTTATGACCTAAAGAAATTTCTGACAGCTACTCCTCCGAGGCCTTTGAAGCCACAAGGCCCAAACTTGGCAGAGACCTGGGCCCTTGTCCCGAAAGAGTTGCTATATCTATTTGGACTGATCAGATGTACAGTTGATTTATTATTAATTTTTGAATATGACAAATTTCCCAATGAATTACATGGGCTGAGAAAAAATGCGCCCTCTAACAGTAATACCTCTCGACTGAAGAGGCGGGACTCAAACCTCTTACTTACAGTCACTCTGAAATCGGTGGAAATACAAATAAATACCACCTTAAAAATGTAAATATTACAGCGATTTAACTCTAAAAACCCATTAGAACATATCAACAGCTAAATTCAGTGGTTTGTGAGTAACGTTAGTTCTTGTAAAAGAAAAGCTCGCACCCTTCAGCGAGTATACAAGCCGTCAGCACGAACTCTCTCTGTATGTGCTCATAAACAGCCGTGGCAGCCGTGGCCTAATGGTTAGAGATTCGGACTTGTAACCCAAAGGTTGCAGGTTCGAGTCTCAGGTCCGGCAGGGATTGTAGGTGGGGGGAGTGAATGTACAGCACTCTCTCCACCCTCAATACCACGACTGAGGTGAGTCCCTTGAGCAAGGCACCGATCCCCCAAACTGCTCCCCGGGCGCCGCAGCAATGGCCGCCCACTGCTCCGGGTGTGTGTTCACGGTGTGTGTGTGTTCACTACTGTGTGTGTGCACTTGGATGGGTTAAATGCAGAGCACAAATTCCTTGTATGGGTCACCATACTTGGCCTCACTCACCCCCTTTCCTTTCCTTTCCTTTCCTAAACAACATAACTTGCACGAATTAGAACGCCTTTAAAATTAATATATTTCAGCGATTTATTTGTAAATACCCATTAGAACACATCAACAAATCAGCCTTTTGTGATCTGTTTTATTTCAAAGTTAAAGCACTGTCTTCAGCAAATGTGTTATACAGACGAGCTTTCAGGCTCGGAGCTAACTTACCCGACTGAGAATTATGACTGCACGTCTTTTAAAAGCATTTAAATAAAAACATTCCAGCGATCCAGCAAAATAAATATACAAGAATATTTTAAAGAACTACATTAGCTGCAAATGAGCTGTTCAATAGGTTTCACTAACGAACATGTTACCGAGCTGTGACTTACTTTCACTTTGATTTCGGTGGAAAATGCATATAAATAACGCCTTTAAAATTACAATATTCCAGCCATTTAATTGTAAATACCCATTAGAACACATCAAGACCTGAATTCAGCTGTTTGAGCGAATTTATTGAAAACCCTAAGCATTTCCTTCACAGCATATGGTTGCCTTCAACGAGTTTACATGGAGACGAACGACATAATTTGCACGAATTTGACCGCCTTTAAAATTACAATATTGCAGCGATTTAATTCAGTCCACCCATTAGAGAATATCAACAGCTAAATAAAGTTGTTTGTGAGCATTTTTTTCATACAGAGAGCGCTGTGTTCAGCAGTGTGTTAGACATGAGCTCCGAGATGTCAGTCTGAGAATTATACATGACTGCACGTCTTTTAAAGGCATTTAAATACAAACACTCCAGCGATTGCACACAATAAATATAGAATAATATTTTAAAGACCTACATTGGGTGCAAATGACTTTTTTCATAGGCTTAACTAACTAACATTGGATGCACTGCTCAGTCTTCATCTGCATCATCAAAGACATCATTTGCACGTCTTTTAAAGGTATTTAAATACAAACACTCCAGCGATTAAACACAATAATTGTAGAGTAATATATTACACAGCTTAAATGCTTGCTTATTTCTGCTTTTAGGCTCAACCGCACAGCAACACGTCGTGGCTTTCAAGCACGCGCTGCACACTTGTTGTATGGCAAGCCGTTTTAACCTAAAATACACATAAATCCTCTATGGCAAGCTGTTTTAGCCTAAAATATACTAAGCATTACTTATCGTAATAGCATTTTTACTAGCAACAATTCAATCAGAGAGCTCTAAGTGTTCTGGGCTGGCCCTTTTGCCCGAAGGCTGCCCGGTTTGCTTCTCCAAGCCAACATTTAAAGTTTGTCATCGAACTTTAGCTTCTAGTTATGTTGGCTTGGAGAAGCCAACATATTGTTATGCTATTTAAACTTATTATTATTATTATTATTATTATTATTATTATTATTATTATTATATTTTATTATTCTTATGACCTAAAGAAATTTCTGACAGCTACTCCTCCGAGGCCTTTGAAGCCACAAGGCCCAAACTTGGCAGAGACCTGGGCCCTTGTCCCGAAAGAGTTGCTATATCTATTTGGACTGATCAGATGTACAGTTGATTTATTATTAATTTTTGAATATGACAAATTTCCCAATGAATTACATGGGCTGAGAAAAAATGCGCCCTCTAACAGTAATACCTCTCGACTGAAGAGGCGGGACTCAAACCTCTTACTTACAGTCACTCTGAAAACGGTGGAAATACAAATAAATACCGCCTTAAAAATTTAAATATTACAGCGATTTAACTCTAAATACCCATTAGAACATATCAACAGCTATATTCAGTGGCTTGTGAGTAGTTCTTGTAAAAGAAAAGCTCGCACCCTTCAGCGCTTATACTACAAGCCGTCAGCATGTACTCTCTCTGTATGTGCTCATAAACAACATAATTTGCACGAATTAGAACGCCTTTAAAATTAATATATTTCAGCGATTTATTTGTAAATACCCATTAGAACACATCAACAAATCAGCCTTTTGTGATCTGTTTTATTTCAAAGTTAAAGCACTGTCTTCAGCAAATGTGTTACACAGACGAGCTTTCACGGCTCGGAACTTACCCAACTGAGAATATATTATACATGATTGCACGTCTTTTAAAAGCATTTAAATAAAAACACTCTAGCGATCCAACACAATAAATATAGAAGAATATTTTAAAGAACAACATTAGCTGCAAATGAGCTATTCAATAGGTTTCACTAACGAACATGTTACCGAGCTGTGACCTATACTTTCACTTTGACTTCGGTGGAAAATGCATATAAATAACGCCTTTAAAATTACAATATTTCAGCCATTTAATTGTAAATACCCATTAGAACACATCAAGACCTGAATTCATCTGTTTGAGCGAATTTATTGAAAACCCTAAGCATTTCCTTCACCGCATACAGGTTGCCTTCAACGAGTATACATGGAGACGAACGACATAATTTGCACGAATTTGACCGCCTTTAAAATTACAATATTGCAGCGATTTAATTCAGTCCACCCATTAGAAAATATCAACAGCTAAATGCAGTTGTTTGTGAGCTTTTTTTTTTTCATACAGAGAGCGATGTGTTCAGTGTGTTAGACATGAGCTCCGAGATGTCCGACTGACAATTATACATGACTGCACGTCTTTTAAAGGTATTTAAATACAAACACTCCAGCGATTGCACACAATAAATATAGAAGAATATTTTAAAGACCTACATTGAGTGCAAATGACTTTTTTTTTCACAGGCTTAACTAACTAACATTGAATGCACTGCTCAGTCTTCATCTGCATCATCAAAGACATAATTTGCACGTCTTTTAAAGGTATTTAATTACAAACACTCCAGCGATTAAACACAATAATAGTGGAGTAATATATTACACAGCTTAAATGCTTGCTTATTAATGCTTTTAGGCTCAACCGCACAGCAACGCTTTCAAGCACGCGCTGCACACTTGTTGTATGGCAAGCCGTTTTAACCTAAAATACACATAAATCCTCTATGGCAAGCTGTTTTAGCCTAAAATATACTAAGCATTACTTATCGTAATAGCATTTTTACTAGCAACAATTCAGTCAGAGAGCTCTAAGTGTTCTGGGCTGGCCCTTTTGCCCGAAGGCTGCCCGGTTTGCTTCTCCAAGCCAACATTTAAAGTTTGTCATCGAACTTTAGCTTCTAGTTATATTTTATTATTCTTATGACCTAAGAAAATTTCTGACAGCTACTCCTCCGAGGCCTTTGAAGCCACAAGGCCCAAACTTGGCAGAGACCTGGGCCCTTGTCCCGAAAGAGTTGCTATATCTATTTGGACTGATCAGATGTACAGTTGATTTATTATTAATTTTTGAATATGACAAATTTCCCAATGAATTACATGGGCTGAGAAAAAATGCGCCCTCTAACAGTAATACCTCTCGACTGAAGAGGCGGGACTCAAACCTCTTACTTACAGTCACTCTGAAAACGGTGGAAATACAAATAAATACCGCCTTAAAAATTTAATTATTACAGCGATTTAACTCTAAATACCCATTAGAACATATCAACAGCTATATTCAGTGGTTTGTGAGTAGTTCTTGTAAAAGAAAAGCTCGCACCCTTCAGCGAGTATACAAGCCGTCAGCACGAACTCTCTCTGTATGTGCTCATAAACAACATAACTTGCACGAATTAGAACGCCTTTAAAATTAATATATTTCAGCGATTTATTTGTAAATACCCATTAGAACACATCAACAAATCAGCCTTTTGTGATCTGTTTTATTTAAAAGTTAAAGCACTGTCTTCAGCAAATGTGTTATACAGACGAGCTTTCAGGCTCGGAGCTAACTTACCCGACTGAGAATTATACATGACTGCACGTCTTTTAAAAGCATTTAAATAAAAACACTCCAGCGATCCAACACAATCAATATACAAGAATATTTTAAAGAACTACATTAGCTGCAAATGAGCTTTTCAGTTTCACTAACGAACATGTTACCGAGCTGTGACTTACTTTCACTTTGAATTTGGTGGAAAATGCATATAAATAATGCCTTTAAAATTACAATATTCCAGCCATTTAATTGTAAATACCCATTAGAACACATCAAGACCTGAATTCAGCTGTTTGAGCGAATTTATTGAAAACCCTAAGCATTTCCTTCACCGCGTACAGATTGCTTTCAACGAGTAGGCTATACATGGAGACGAACGACATAATTTGCACGAATTAGAACGCCTTTAAAATTACAATATTGCAGCGATTTAATTCAGTCCACCCATTAGAAAATATCAACAGCTAAATGCAGTTGTTTGTGAGCATTTTGTTTTCATACAGAGAGCGCTGCATTCAGCAGTGTGTTAGACATGAGCTCCGAGATGTCCGACTGAGAATTATACATGACTGCACGTCTTTTAAAGGCATTTACATAAAAACACTCCAGCGATTCAACACAATAAATATAGAAGAATATTTTAAAGACCTGCATTGGGTGCAAATGACGTTTTTCATAGGCTTAACTAACTAACATGAGATGCACGGCTGCATTTATGTGTCTGTTAACAAAGACATCATTTTCACGTCTTTTAAAGGTATTTTAATACAAACACTCCAGCAATCCAACACAATAATAGTTCAGTCATATAATAAAAAGTCTAAATGCTTGCTTATTTCTGCTTTTCGGCTCAACCGCACGGCAACGCGACGCGGCTTTGAAGCAGGCGCTCATCACTTATTCCAGTATGGCAAGCCGTTTTAACCTAAAATACACATATTAATCCACAATGGTGTTCTGGGCTGGCCCTTTTGCCCGAAGGCTGCCCAATTTGGCTCTCCAAGCCAACATTTAAAGTTTGTCATCGAACTTTAGCTTCTAGTTATTATTATTATTATTCTTATGACCTAAAGAAATTTCTGACAGCTACTCCTCCGAGGCCTTTGAAGCCACAAGGCCCAAACTTGGCAGAGACCTGGGCCCTTGTCCCGAAAGAGTTGCTATACCTATTTGGACTGATCAGATGTACAGTTGATTTATTATTAATTTTTGAATATGACAAATTTCCCAATGAATTACATGGGCTGAGAAAAAATGCGCCCTCTAACAGTAATACCTCTCGACTGAAGAGGCGGGACTCAAACCTCTTACTTACAGTCACTCTGAAATCGGTGGAAATCCAAATAAATATCGCCTTAAAAATT
The DNA here is from genome assembly GCF_049309525.1 of Garra rufa. Lineage (NCBI taxonomy): Eukaryota > Metazoa > Chordata > Actinopteri > Cypriniformes > Cyprinidae > Garra > Garra rufa. The sequence goes on from NC_133379.1 coordinate 3,108,455, forward strand.
TAATTATTACAGCGATTTAACTCTAAATACCCATTAGAACATATCAACAGCTAAATTCAGTGGTTTGTGAGCATTCTTGTAAAAGAAAAGCTCGCACCCTTCAGCGCTTATACCCGACTGAGAATATATTATACATGACTGCACGTCTTTTAAAAGCCTTTAAATAAAAACACTCTAGCGATCCAACACAATAAATATACAAGAATATTTTAAAGAACAACATTAGCTGCAAATGAGCTATTCAATAGGTTTCACTAACGAACATGTTACCGAGCTGTGACCTATACTTTCACTTTGACTTCGGTGGAAAATGCATATAAATAACGCCTTTAAAATTACAATATTCCACCCATTTAATTATAAATACCCATTAGAACACATCAAGACCTGAATTCAGCTGTTTGAGCGAATTTATTGAAAACCCTAAGCATTTCCTTCACCGCGTACAGGTTGCCTTCAACGAGTATACATGGAGACGAACGACATAATTTGCACGAATTTGACCGCCTTTAAAATTACAATATTGCAGCGATTTAATTCAGTCCACCCATTAGAAAATATCAACAGCTAAATGCAGTTGTTTGTGAGCTTTTTTTTTTCATACAGAGAGCGATGTGTTTAGCAGTGTGTTAGACATGAGCTCCGAGATGTCCGACTGAGAATTATACATGACTGCACGTCTTTTAAAGGCATTTAAATACAAACACTCCAGCGATTGCACACAATAAATACAGAAGAATATTTTAAAGACCTACATTGAGTGCAAATGACTTTTTTTTTCACAGGCTTAACTAACTAACATTCAATGCACTGCTCAGTCTTCATCTGCATCATCAAAGACATAATTTGCACGTCTTTTAAAGGTATTTAAATACAAACACTCCAGCGATTAAACACAATAATTGTAGAGTAATATATTACACAGCTTAAATGCTTGCTTATTAATGCTTTTAGGCTCAACCGCACAGCAACGCTTTCAAGCACGCGCTGCACACTTGTTGTATGGCAAGCCGTTTTAACCTAAAATACACATAAATCCTCTATGGCAAGCTGTTTTAGCCTAAAATATACTAAGCATTACTTATCCTAATAGTATTTTTACTAGCAACAATTCAATCAGAGAGCTCTAAGTGTTCTGGGCTGGCCCTTTTGCCCGAAGGCTGCCCGGTTTGCTTCTCCAAGCCAACATTTAAAGTTTGTCATCGAACTTTAGCTTCTAGTTATGTTGGCTTGGAGAGCCATTTTGTTTTCATTTTTGAATATGACAAATTTCCCAATGAATTACATGGGCTGAGAAAAAATGCGCCCTCTAACAGTAATACCTCTCGACTGAAGAGGCGGGACTCAAACCTCTTAGTATCCTAAGCATTTCCTTCACCGCATACAGGTTGCCTTCAACGAGTATACATGGAGACGAACGACATAATTTGCACGAATTTGACCGCCTTTAAAATTACAGCTCTAAGTGTTCTGGGCTGGACCTTTTGCCCGAAGGCTGCCCGGTTTGCTTCTCCAAGCCAACATTTAAAGTTTGTCATCGAACTTTAGCTTCTAGTTATATTTTATTATTCTTATGACCTAAGAAAATTTCTGACAGCTACTCCTCCGAGGCCTTTGAAGCCACAAGGCCCAAACTTGGCAGAGACCTGGGCCCTTATCCCGAAAGAGTTGCTATATCTATTTGGACTGATCAGATGTACAATTGATTTATTATTAATTTTTGAAAATGACATATTTCCCAATGAATTACATGGGCTGAGAAAAAATGCGCCCTCTAGCAGTAATACCTCTCGACTGAAAGGCGGGACTCAAACCTCTTACTTACAGTCACTCTGAAATCGGTGGAAATACAAATAAATACTGCCTTAAAAATTTAATTATTACAGCGATTTAACTCTAAATACCCATTACAACACATCAACAGCTAAATCAGTTTGTGATCTGTTTTATTTCAAAGTTGAAGCACTGTCTTCAGCAAATGTGTTACACAGACGAGCTTCACGGTTCGGAGCTAACTTACCCGACTAAGAATTATACATGACTGCACGTCTTTTAAAAGCATTTAAATAAAAACACTCCAGCGATTGTACACAATAAATATAGAAGAATATTTTAAAGAGCCGCATTGAATGCAAATGACCTGTTTCAAAGGTTTTTAATAACGAACATGAGATGTACGGCTGCATATCCGTCTGTGTCAACAAATGATTCATTTGCACGTCTTTTAAAGGTAATCAAATAAAAAAAATCCAGCGATTGCACTTGTGTAAATATAGAAGAATATTTTAAAGAGCTGCATTGAGTGCAAATGAGCCGTTTCATAGATTTAACTAACTAACATTGGATGCACTGCTCAGTTCTTCGTCTGCATCATCAAAGACATCATGTGCACGTCTTTTAAAGGTATTTAATTACAAACACTCCAGCGATTAAACACAATAAATATAGAATATTTTAAAGAGCTACATTGGGTGTAAATGAGCTATTTCAAACGTTTCACTAACGAACATCAGATGTATGGCTTTATTATCAGTCTGTCAACAAATACATCATTTGCACGTCTTTTAAAGGCATTTAAATAAAAACACTCCAGCGATTGCACACAATAAATATAGAAGAATATTTTAAAGACCTACATTGGGTGCAAATGACGTTTTTCATAGGCTTAACTAACTAACATGAGATGCACGGCTGCATTTATGTGTCTGTTAACAAAGACATCAAACTTGCACGTCTTTTAAAGGTATTTTAATACAAACACTCCAGCGATTCAACACAATAATAGTACAATCATATAATAAAAAGGTTAAATGCTTGCTTATTTCTGCTTTTCGCCTCAACCGCACAGCAACGCGTCGTGGCTTTGAAGCAGGCGCTGCACGAATCTTAAGATATGGCAAGCCGTTTTAACCTAAAATACACATATTAATCCACTATGGCAAGCTGTTTTAGCCTAAAATATACTAAGCATTACTTATCGTAATAGCATTATGACCTAAGAAAATTTCTGACAGCTACTCCTCCGAGGCCTTTGAAGCCACAAGGCCCAAACTTGGCAGAGACCTGGGCCCTTGTCCCGAAAGAGTTGCTATATCTATTTGGACTGATCAGATGTACAGTTGATTTATTATTAATTTTTGAAAATGACATATTTCCCAATGAATTACATGGGCTGAGAAAAAATGCGCCCTCTAGCAGTAATACCTCTCGACTGAAGAGGCGGGACTCAAACCTCTTACTTACAGTCACTCTGAAATCGGTGGAAATACAAATAAATATCACCTTAAAAACTTAATTATTACAGCGATTTAACTCTAAATACCCATTACAACACATCAACAGCTAAATCAGTTTGTGATCTGTTTTATTTCAAAGTTGAAGCACTGTCTTCAGCAAATGTGTTACACAGACGAGATTCACGGTTCGGAGCTAACTTACCCGACTAAGAATTATACATGACTGAACGTCTTTTAAAAGCATTTAAATAAAAACACTCCAGCGATTGTACACAATAAATATAGAAGAGTATTTTAAAGAGCCGCATTGAATGCAAATGACCTGTTTCAAAGGTTTTTAATAACGAACATGAGATGTACGGCTGCATATCCGTCTGTGTCAACAAATGATTCATTTGCACGTCTTTTAAAGGTAATCAAATAAAAAAAATCCAGCGATTGCACACAATAAATATAGAAGAATATTTTAAAGAGCTGCATTGAGTGCAAATGAGCTGTTTCATAGATTTAACTAACTAACATTGGATGCACTGCTCAGTTCTTCGTCTGCATCATCAAAGACATCATGTGCACGTCTTTTAAAGGTATTTAATTACAAACACTCCAGCGATTAAACACAATAAATATAGAATATTTTAAAGAGCTACATTGGGTGTAAATGAGCTATTTCAAACGTTTCTCTAACGAACATCAGATGTATGGCTTTATTATCAGTCTGTCAACAAATACATCATTTGCACGTCTTTTAAAGGCATTTAAATAAAAACACTCCAGCGATTGCACACAATAAATATAGAAGAATATTTTAAAGACCTACATTGGGTGCAAATGACGTTTTTCATAGGCTTAACTAACTAACATGAGATGCACGGCTGCATTTATGTGTCTGTTAACAAAGACATCAAATTTGCACGTCTTTTAAAGGTATTTTAATACAAACACTCCAGCGATTCAACACAATAACAGTACAATCATATAATAAAAAGGTTAAATGCTTGCTTATTTCTGCTTTTCACCTCAACCGCACAGCAACGCGTCGTGGCTTTGAAGCAGGCGCTGCACGAATCTTAAGATATGGCAAGCCGTTTTAACCTAAAATCCACACACAATCCTCTATGGCAAGCTGTTTTAGCCAAAAATATACTAAGCATTTCTTGTCGTACTGCCATTTTTGCTAGCAACAATTCCATTAGAGAGTTCTAAGTGTTCTGGGCTGGCCCTTTTGCCCCAAGGCTGCCCGGTTTGGCTCTCCAAGCCAACATTTAAAGTTTGTCATCGAACTTTAGCTTCTAGTTATGTTGGCTTGGAGAAGCCAACATATTGTTATGCTATTTAAACTTATTATTATATTTTATTATTCTTATGACCTAAAGGAATTTCTGACAGCTACTCCTCCGAGGCCTTTGAAGCCACAAGGCCCAAACTTGGCAGAGACCTGGGCCCTTGTCCCGAAAGAGTTGCTATATCTATTTGGACTGATCAGATGTACAGTTGATTTATTATTAATTTTTGAATATGACAAATTTCCCAATGAATTACATGGGCTGAGAAAAAATGCGCCCTCTAACAGTAATACCTCTCGACTGAAGAGGCGGGACTCAAACCTCTTACTTACAGTCACTCTGAAAACGGTGGAAATACAAATAAATACCGCCTTAAAAATGTAAATATTACAGCGATTTAACTCTAAATACCCATTAGAACATATCAACAGCTAAATTCAGTGGTTTGTGAGTAGTTCTTGTAAAAGAAAAGATCGCACCCTTCAGCACTTATACAAGCCGTAAGCACTAGGCTTCTCTCTCTCTCGACATGTGCTCACAAACAACATAAATTGCACGAATTAGAACGCCTTTAAAATAAATATATTTCAGCGATTTGTTTGTAAATACCCATTAGAACACATCAACAAATCAGCCTTTTGTGATCTGTTTTATTTCAAAGTTAAAGCACTGTCTTCAGCAAATGTGTTATACAGACAAGCTTTCACGGATCGGAGCTAACCTGACTGAGAATTATACATGACTGCACGTCTTTTAAAAGCATTTAAATAAAAACACTCCAGCGATCCAACACAATAAATATACAAGAATATTTTAAAGAACTACATTAGCTGCAAATGAGCTGTTTAATAGGTTTCACTAACGAACATGTTACCGAGCTGAGACTTACTTTCACTTTGATTTCGGTGGAAAATGCATATAAATAACGCCTTTAAAATTACAATACTCCAGCCATTTAATTGTAAATACCCATTAGAAACACATCAAGACCTGAATTCAGCTGTTTGAGCGAATTTATTGAAACCCCTAAGCATTTCCTTCACCGCGTACAGATTGCTTTCAACGAGTTTACATGGAGACGAACGACATAATTTGCACAAATTTGACCGCCTTTAAAATTATAATATTGCAGCGATTTAATTCAGTCAACCCATTACAAAATATCAACAGCTAAATGCAGTTGTTTGTGACTATTTTTTTTTTCATACAGAAAGCGCTGCATTCAGCAGTGTGTTAGACATGATGAGCTCCGAGATGTCCGACTGAGAATTATAAATGACTGCACGTCTTTTAAAGGCATTTAAATAAAAACACTCCAGCGATTCAACACAATAAATATAGAAGAATATTTTAAAGACCTGCATTGGGTGAAAATGACGTTATTCATAGGCTTAACTAACATGAGATGCACGGCTGCATTTATGTGTCTGTTAACAAAGACATCATTTGCACGTCTTTTAAAGGTATTTTAATACAAACACTCCAGCGATTCAACACAATAATAGTTCAGTCATATAATAAAAAGTTTAAATGCTTGCTTATTTCTGCTTTTCGGCTCAACCGCACGGCAACGCGACGCGGCTTTGAAGCAGGCGCTCATCACTTATTCCAGTATGGCAAGCCGTTTTAACCTAAAATACACATATTAACCCTCTGGGGTTCTTCCCCGACCAGTCACACTCAGGGCCCTCACGGTCAAAAGTGACCGGAGCCCTGAAATCATTATTTCCTTTTTTTCAGTAAAATCAATCAAATGTATTTTTGTTCAATAATATTTTTTCTTTTTTTCTGTCGTGTTTTGACAGAATTTTATGATAATAATTAATATTTATGCTACAATTATGATCTATTTTTTGCCATTGAATATAATAGAATTTTTTTTAATATATATAATTTTTATTCTTTTTTAATTAATGCTGTATTTTAGTTTAAAGTAGATACCTGGCCTATAGAAAATAATTTTTTGAAGTCGGATTTGTGCCATCTGGTGGCGTAGTGAGCATAATTACCAGGCAATATCCTATTTTAACCACTAGATGGATGTAATGCTCTCTATAGAAGGATTTGTGAATTCTAGTTGTTTTTGCACATATTTGCCAATGCCTTTTCAGGTTGTGGATTTTATTATATAAAATTAGATTATCAAAGACTATTTTTTTATTATTTGCCAAGTTTTTTGTTTGTTTGATTGGTTTAACTGGTAATTTGAAGTGCCAGTTTTACTTTATAATACAGTCAGACCAGAACATTGCATTAGAAAGAGAAACAATGGAAAGCATTTTGTTACCCATTGTTTTAATTCTAACTGAATAAAAATGCCGTTCTTTCAGTCATACCATTTTTTTTTATTTTGTAACCTTTTTATAATGAACATTTTGATTTAAATAATTTTTTGTAAAATTCAATAAACAATAACTCTTATTTAGCACAGGAATTATGAACAGCAACAGCATGGGCAACAAAATAACAGCAAAAGTATAATTATCAAACATTAAATGGAAAATAGAGAAATAAAAATATTTTAAATATCATCCTAACCCTATTTACATTTTATGTGCATTCTTTTTTTACATATTCAGTAACAGTAACTCTTATTCAAAAGGCAACAGCAATTATGAACATAAATCTAAAATAACAGAAAAGTATAACAATTGTCAAATAGTAAATAAAAAAATAGAGGAAAAAAAAGTTTGTTTTAAATATCATTCTAACTATAATTACATATTATTTACATACTAATTGTGATTACAGATCAGGTTGTGACAAATCACAACAGAGTGTCTCCATATAGCACTTTGAGCAAATGATGCTTGTTTTGAAATCTTTTTTCCGTGTGTGTGTGTGTGTGTGTGTGTGTGTGTGTGTGTGTGTGTGTGTGTGTGACATGGTGTGTGACTTTTGGATTTTGGATCCAATGTCTCCCTTTTATTTGATTCATAGTCTCACATTCCTCTGTTACAGTCTCACCAATCTCATATTTCCCTGTGTGTGTGTGTGTGTGTGTGTGTGTGTGTGTGTGTGTGTCTGTGTGTCTATTTTGGAACTCTGATGGCTTACAGTCTCATGCTTTCATTGCTGTGTGCTTTATTTCTTACATTGATTGCCTCTATTTCACACATTTCCCAAAATTAGCTTTTGAAATGACACACATTCATTTGTGTGTGCGTGTGTTTTTGTGTGTATAAGTGTGTGTGTGTGTGAGTGTATTGTAGTGTTTTGCACTCTTGATGTTTTAGAGAGTCACCCCTTCACAGTTGTGTGCTTTTTTTCTGGATTGTGGCTGATTTGTAGATTGTATGCACAAAAAAACTCTGTATTTTCATATTTTTGCCAATTTCCCATTCATTTCCTATGGCCGGTCATTTTGACCCGAAGACCCCGAGTGTGACTATTTTTTTTACGACCACTTAGACTTTTCCAATCCTGTCCCCAATTTTTTTTTGTGTTCATATACCAAGTACCATAAAAGTCACCAGGTTTCATACCATTCCGATGAAGCTACGATTTTTAAAAATTTTTTATTTAAAAAATTCCGGTCAAAAGTGACCGAAGAACCCCAGAGGGTTAATCCACTATGGTGTTCTGGGCTGGCCCTTTTACCCGAAGGCTGCCCGGTTTGCTTCTCCAAGCCAACATTTAAAGTTTGTCATCGAACTTTAGCTTCTAGTTATTATTATTATTCTTATGACCTACAGAAATTTCTGACAGCTACTCCTCCGAGGCCTTTGAAGCCACAAGGCCCAAACTTGGCAGAGACCTGGGCCCTTGTCCCGAAAGAGTTGCTATATCTATTTGGACTGATCAGATGTACAGTTGATTTATTATTAATTTTTGAATATGACAAATTTCCCAATGAATTACATGGGCTGAGAAAAAATGTGCCCTCTAACAGTAATACCTCTCGACTGAAGAGGCGGGACTCAAACCTCTTACTTACAGTCACTCTGAAATCCGTGGAAATACAAATAAATATCGCCTTAAAAATGTCATTATTACAGCGATTTAACTCTAAATACCCATTAGAACATATCAACAGCTAAATTCAGTGGTTTGTGAGTAGTTCTTGTAAAAGAAAAGCTCGCACCCTTCAGCGCTTATACAAGCCGTCAGCACTAGGCTACTCTCTCTCTACATGTGCTCACAAACAACATAAATTGCACGAATTAGAACGCCTTTAAAATTAATATATTTCAGCGATTTGTTTGTAAATACCCATTAGAACACATCAACAAATCAGCCTTTTGTGATCTGTTTTATTTCAAAGTTAAAGCACTGTCTTCAGCAAATTTGTTATACAGACGAGCTTTCAGGCTCGGAGCTAACTTACCCGACTGAGAATTAAACATGACTGCACGTCTTTTAAAAGCATTTAAATAAAAACACTCCAGCGATCCAACACAATAAATATACAAGAATATTTTAAAAAACTACATTAGCTGCAAATGAGCTTTTCAATACGTTTCACTAACGAACATGTTACCGAGCTGTGACTTACTTTCACTTTGAATTTGGTGGAAAATGCATATAAATAATGCCTTTAAAATTACAATATTCCAGCCATTTAATTTTAAATACCCATTAGAACACATCAAGACCTCAATTCAGCTGTTTGAGCGAATTTATTGAAAACCCTAAGCATTTCCTTCACCGCGCACAGATTGCTTTCAACGAGTATACATGGAGACGAACGACATAATTTGCACGAATTAGAACGCCTTTAAAATTACAATATTGCAGCGATTTAATTCATTCCACCCATTAGAAAATATCAACAGCTAAATGCAGTTGTTTGTGAGCATTTTGTTTTCATACAGAGAGCGCTGCGTTCAGCAGTGTGCTAGACATGAGCTCCGAGATGTCCGTCTGAGAATTATACATGACTGCACGTCTTTTAAAGGCATTTAAATAAAAACACTCCAGCGATTCAACACAATAAATATAGAAGAATATTTTTAAAGACCTGCATTGGGTGCAAATTACGTTTTTCATAGGCTTAACAAACTAACATGAGATGCACGGCTGGATTTATGTGTCTGTTAACAAAGACATCATTTGCACGTCTTTTAAAGGTATTTTAATACAAACACTCCAGCGATTCAACACAATAATAGTTTAGTCATATAATAAAAAGTTTAAATGCTTGCTTATTTCTGCTTTTTGGCTCAACCGCACGGCAAGGCGACGCGGCTTTGAAGCAGGCGCTCATCACTTATTCCAGTATGGCAAGCCGTTTTAACCTAAAATACACATATTAATCCACTAAGGTGTTCTGGGCTGGCCCTTTTGCCCGAAGGCTGCCCAATTTGGCTCTCCAAGCCAACATTTAAAGTTTGTTATCGAACTTTAGCTTCTAGTTATATTTTATTATTCTTATGACCTAAGAAAATTTCTGACAGCTACTCCTCCGAGGCCTTTGAAGCCACAAGGCCCAAACTTGGCAGAGACCTGGGCCCTTGTCCCGAAAGAGTTGCTATATCTATTTGGACTGATCAGATGTACAGTTGATTTATTATTAATTTTTGAATATGACAAATTTCCCAATGAATTGCATGGGCTGAGAAAAAATGCGCCCTCTAACAGTAATACCTCTCGACTGAAGAGGCGGGACTCAAAACTCTTACTTACAGTCACTCTGAAATCGGTGGAAATACATATAAATATCGCCTTAAAAATTTAATTATTACAGCGATTTAACTCTAAATACCCATTAGAACATATCAACAGCAAAATTCAGTGGTTTGTGAGTAGTTCTTGTAAAAGAAAAGCTCGCACCCTTCAGCGAGTATACAAGCCGTCAGCACAAACTCTCTCTGTATGTGCTCATAAACAACATAAATTGCACGAATTAGAACGCCTTTAAAATAAATATATTTCAGCGATTTATTTGTAAATACCCATTAGAACACATCAACAAATCAGCCTTTTGTGATCTGTTTTATTTCAAAGTTAAAGGACTGTCTTCAGCAAATGTGTTATACAGACGAGCTTTCACGGCTCGGAGCTAACTTACCAGACTGAGAATTATGACTGCACATCTTTTAAAAGCATTTAAATAAAAACACTCCAGCGATCCAACACAATAAATATACAAGAATATTTTAAAGAACTACATTAGCTGCAAATTAGCTTTTCAATACGTTTCACTAACGAACATGTTACCGAGCTGTGACTTACTTTCACTTTGAACTCGGTGGAAAATGCATATAAATAATGCCTTTAAAATTACAATATTCCAGCCATTTAATTGTAAATACCCATTAGAACACATCAAGACCTGAATTCAGCTGTTTGAGCGAATTTATTGAAAACCCTAAGCATTTCCTTCACCGCGTACAGATTGCTTTCAACGAGTATACATGGAGACGAACGACATAATTTGCACGAATTAGAACGCCTTTAAAATTACAATATTGCAGCGATTTAATTCAGTCCACCCATTAGAAAATATCAACAGCTAAATGCAGTTGTTTGTGAGCATTTTGTTTTCATACAGAGAGCGCTGCGTTCAGCAGTGTGTTAGACATGAGCTCCGAGATGTCCGTCTGAGAATTATACATGACTGCACGTCTTTTAAAGGCATTTAAATAAAAACACTCCAGCGATCCAACACAATAAATATAGAAGAATATTTTAAAGACCTGCATTGGGTGCAAATGACGTTTTTCATAGGCTTAATTAACTAACATGAGATGCACGGCTGCATTTATGTGTCTGTTAACAAAGACATCATTTGCACGTCTTTTAAAGGTATTTTAATACAAACAAAATAAAATAAAAAGGTTAAATGATTGCTTATTTCTGCTTTTCGCCTCAACCGCACAGCAACGTGTCGTGGCTTTGAAGCAGGCACTGCACGAATCTTAAGATATGGCAAGCCGTTTTAACCTAAAATACACATATTAATCAACTATGGCAAGCTGTTTTAGCCTAAAATATACTAAGCATTACTTATCGTAATAGCATTTTTACTAGTAACAATTGAATTACAGAGCTCTAAGTGGTCTGGGCTGGCCCTTTTGCCCGAAGGCTGCCCAATTTGGCTCTCCAAGCCAACATTTAAAGTTTGTCATCGAACTTTAGCTTCTAGTTATGTTGGCTTGGAGAAGCCAACATATTGTTATGCTATTTAAACTTATTATTATTCAACCTTCTTCTGAGACTAATTTTCTATACGCTACTCCTCCTAGGGCTTTAAGGCTACAAGCCCCAAACTCGGCGGAGCCCTGGGCCCTGGTCACGAAAGTGTTGCTATATCTTTTTGGAATGATCAGACTTACAGTTGATTTAATATTAATTTTTTTACATGAAAAATTTCTATAGGATTTCAATGGGCTGAGAAAAAATGCGCCATCTAGAGGCGCAATACCTCTCCACTGAAGAGGCGGGACTCAAACCTCTTACTTACAGTCACTCTGAAATCGGTGGAAATACAAATAAATACCGCCTTTAAAATTTAAATATTGCAGCGATTTAATTGTAAATACCCATTAGAACACATCAACAGCTACATTCAGCTGTGAGCTGTTTTGTGTAAAAGTTCAACCGCTGTCTTTAGAGAGTGTGTTACAGATGAGCTTCACATCTCCGTCTGAGAATTATACATGACTGCACGTCTTTTAAAAGCATTTAAATAAAAACACTCCAGCGATTGTACACAATAAATATAGAATAATATTTTAAAGAACTACATTAGCTGCAAATGAGCTATTCAATAGGTTTCACTAACGAACATGTTACCGAGCTGTGACTTACTTTCACTTTGACTTCGGTGGAAAATGCATATAAATAACGCCTTTAAAATTACAATATTCCAGCCATTTAATTGTAAATACCCATTAGAACACATCAAGACCTGAATTCAGCTGTTTGAGCGAATTTATTCAAAACCCTAAGCATTTCCTTCACCGCATACAGATTGCCTTCAACGAGTATACATGGAGACGAACGACATAATTTGCACGAATTTGACCGCCTTTAAAATTACAATATTGCAGCGATTTAATTCATTCCACCCATTAGAGAATATCAACAGCTAAATGCAGTTGTTTGTGAGCATTTTTTTTTTCATACAGAGAGCGCTGTGTTCAGCAGTGTTAGACATGAGCTCCGAGATGTCCGACTGACAATTATACATGACTGCACGTCTTTTAAAGGCATTTAAATACAAACACTCCAGCGATTCAACACAATAAATATAGAAGAATATTTTAAAGACTTGCATTGGGTGTAAATGAGCTATTTCAAACGTTTCACTAACGAAAATCAGATGTATGGCTGCATTATCAGTCTGTCAACAAATACATCATTTGCACGTCTTTTAAAGGCATTTAAATAAAAACACTCCAGCGATTGCACACAATAAATATAGAAGAATATTTTAAAGACCTACATTGGGTGCAAATGAGGTTTTTCATAGGCTTAACTAACTAACATGAGATGCACGGCTGCATTTATGTGTCTGTTAACAAAGACATCATTTGCACGTCTTTTAAAGGTATTTTAATACAAACACTCCAACGATTCAACACAATATAGTACAGTCATATAATAAAAAGGTTAAATGCTTGCTTATTTCTGCTTTTCGCCTCAACCGCACAGCAACGCGATCGTGGCTTTGAAGCAGGCGCTGCACGAATCTTGTATGGCAAGCCGTTTTAACCTAAATACATTAATCCACTATGGCAAGCTGTTTTAGCCTAAAATATACTAAGCATTACTTATCATAATCGCATTTTTACTAGCAACAATTCAATTACAGAGCTCTAAAGCCTCGTTCAGACTGTCAGCCCAAATCCGATTTTGTCTAGATCTGGATGGAATCAGATTTGAATAACTGACTGTCCACACAGTCATATCGCAACTGTTCAAATCCGATTTGTGTGTCCATAAGCGTTCTTTCGTTTTACGGAATGTGCGTTGGTTTCTATGGCAATGCCGTTGCGTTATTATGCCAACGCTAAAAACAATAACAGCATTACAGTTTGCAATATAGATGCTGTCTTGCGATATGACAACGTTGCCGTCGCGCTGGATTATATTTCGTCTTCTAAAGCAGCGGCAGAAACGCAGGAAGCTGGAATGTGCGACTTTATTCTGTGCTGCCGTCTCTGCTGGTATCAAAACTCAAAGAGGTGCGTATACTAGCTGTATATTGTCTTTTCCCGCTTGATTTGCAGTTCGCAACAACACAAGCTTGTTTCTGCAAAGACTTTTGTTATGTTTTCCACAAAAACGTCTGACGTGTTTACGTTTTATGTGGCATGAAAACGTGAAAAAGCAGAAATCCGATTTGAATAGGATTCCAAACCACATACGAATGTAGCTCGAAACGGATTTGACCAAATCAGATTTCATGTAGTTCGTTGCTGTTCAGACTACCTAAATATGATCGGATTTCAATCGGATTTGCATACAAATCGGATTTGGGCTGACAGTCTGAACGAGGCTTAAGTGTTCTGGGCTGGCCCTTTTGCCCGAAGGCTGCCCGGTTTGCTTCTCCAAGCCAACATTTAAAGTTTGTCATTGAACTTTAGCTTCTAGTTATGTTGGCTTGGAGAGCCAAGCCAACATACTGTTATGCTATTTAAACTTATTATTATTATTATGTTGGCTTGGAGAGCCAACATACTGTTATGCTATTTAAACTTATTATGTTGGCTTGGAGAAGCCAACATATTGTTATGCTATTTAAACTTATTATTATTATTATTATTATGTTGGCTTGGAGAGCCAACATACTGTTATGCTATTTAAACTTATTATTATTATTATTATGTTGGCTTGGAGAAGCCAACATATTGTTATGCTATTTAAACTTATTATTATTATGTTGGCTTGGAGAAGCCAACATATTGTTATGCTATTTAAACTTATTATTATTATTATTATGTTGGCTTGGAGAGCCAACATATTGTTATGCTATTTAAACTTATTATTATGTTGGCTTGGAGAAGCCAACATATTGTTATGCTATTTAAACTTATTATTATTATGTTGGCTTGGAGAGCCAACATACTGTTATGCTATTTAAACTTATTATTATTATTATTATTATATGTTATTATTCTTATGGTACACGAATTTACAAACGCTACTCCTCCTAGGGCTTGAATGCCACAAGCCCCAAACTTGGCAGATACCTGGGTCCTGCTCTGAAGTTAGTTGCTATATCTTTTTAGACTGATCAGACTTACAGTTGATTTATTATTAATTTTTGAATATGACACATTTCCCAATGAATTACATGGGCTGAGAAAAAATGCGCCCTCTAACAGTAATACCTCTCGACTGAAGAGGCGGGACTCAAACCTCTCACTTACAGTCACTCTGAAATCGGTGGAAATACAAATAAATATCGCCTTAAAAATTTAATTATTACAGCGATTTAACTCTAAATACCCATTAGAACATATCAACAGTTAAATTCAGTGGTTTTATAGTTCTTGTAAAAGAAAAGCTCGCACCCTTCAGCGCTTATACAAGCCGTCAGCACTAGGCTACACTCTCTGTGCATGTGCTCACAAACAACATAAATTGCACGAATTAGAACGCCTTTAAAATAAATATATTTCAGCGATTTGTTTGTAAATACTCATTAGAACACATCAACAAATCAGCCTTTTGTGATCTGTTTTATTTCAAAGTTAAAGCACTGTCTTCAGCAAATGTGTTACACAGACGAGCTTTCACGGCTCGGAGCTAACTTACCCGACTGAGAATAATACATGACTGAACGTCTTTTAAAAGCATTTAAATAAAAACACTCCAGCGATCCAACACAATAAATATACAAGAATATTTTAAAGAACTACATTAGCTGCAAATGAGCTATTCAATAGGTTTCACTAACGATCATGTTACCGAGCTGTGACCTATACTTTCACTTTGACTTCGGTGGAAAATGCATATAAATAACGCCTTTAAAATTACAATATTCCAGCCATTTAATTGTAAATACCCATTAGAACACATCAAGACCTGAATTCAGCTGTTTGAGTGAATTTATTGAAACCCCTAAGCATTTCCTTCACCGCGTACAGATTGCTTTCAACGAGTATACATGGAGACGAACGACATAATTTGCACGAATTATAACGCCTTTAAAATTACAATATTGCAGCGATTTAATTCAGTCCACCCATTAGAAAATATCAACAGCTAAATGCAGTTGTTTGTGAGCATTTTGTTTTCATACAGAGAGCGCTGCGTTCAGCTGTGTGTTAGACATGAGCTCCGAGATGTCCGACTGACAATTATACATGACTGCACGTCTTTTAAAGGCATTTAAATACAAACACTCCAGCGATTGCACACAATAAATATAGAAGAATATTTTAAAGACCTACATTGGGTGCAAATGACTTTTTTCATAGGCTTAACTAACTAACATTGGATGCACTGCTCAGTCTTCGTCTGCATCATCAAACACATCATTTGCACGTCTTTTAAAGGTATTTAAATACAAACACTCCAGCGATTAAACACAATAATAGTAGAGTAATATAATACACAGCTTAAATGCTTGCTTATTTCTGCTTTTAGGCTCAACCGCACAGCAACGCGTCGTGGGTTTCAAGCACGCGCTGCAAACTTGTTGTATGGCAAGCCGTTTTAACGTAAAATCCACACACGATCCTCTATGTTTTAGCCTAAAATATACTAAGCATTTCTTGTCGTACTGCCATTTTTACTAGCAACAATTCAATCAGAGAGCTCTAAGTGTTCTGGGCTGGCCCTTTTGCCCCAAGGCTGCCCAATTTGGCTCTCCAAGCCAACATTTAAAGTTTGTCATCGAACTTTAGCTTCTAGTTATTATTAAAATTCTTCTGAGACTAAAATTCTATACGCTACTCCTCCTAGAGCTTTAAGGCTACAAGCCCCAAACTCGGCGGAGCCCTTGGCCCTGGTCACCAAAGTGTTGCTATATCTTTTTGGAATGATCAGACTTACAGTTGATTTAATATTAATTTTTTTACATGAAAAATTTATATAGGATTTCAATGGGCTGAGAAAAAATGCGCCATCTAGAGGCGCAATACCTCTCGTCTGAAGAGGCGGGACTCAAACCTCTTGCTTACAGTCACTCTGAAATCGGTGGAAATACAAATAAATACCGCCTTTTAAAATTAAATATTCCAGCGATTTAATTGTAAATACCCATTAGAACACATCAACAGCTAAATTCAGTGGTTTGTGAGCAGTTCTTGTAAAAGAAATGCTTGCACCCTTCAGCGAGTATACAAGCCGTCAGCACGAACTCTCTCTGTATGTGCTCATAAACAACATAAATTGCACGAATTAGAGTGCCTTTAAAATTTATATATTTCAGCGATTTATTTGTAAATACCCATTAGAACACATCAACAAATCAACCTTTTGTGATCTGTTTTATTTCAAAGTTAAAGCACTGTCTTCAGCAAATGTGTTATACAGATGAGCTTTACGGCTCGGAGCTAATTTACCCGACTGAGAATTAACGTTATACATGACTGCGCGTCTTTTAAAAGCATTTAAATAAAAACACTCCAGCGATCCAACACAATAAATATACAAGAATATTTTAAAGAACTATATTAGCTGCAAACGAGCTGTTCAATAGGTTTCACTAACGAACATGTTACCGAGCTGTAACCTATACTTTCACTTTGACTTCGGTGTAAAATGCATATAAATAACGCCTTTAAAATTACAATATTCCAGCCATTTAATTATAAATACTAATTAGAACACATCAAGACCTGAATTCAGCTGTTTGAACGAATTTATTGAAAACCCGAAGCATTTCCTTCACCGCGTACAGATTGCCTTCAACTATGATACATGGAGACGAACGACATAATTTGCACGAATTTGACCGCCTTTAAAATTACAATATTGCAGCGATTTAATTAAGTCCACCCATTAGAGAATATCAACAGCTAAATGCAGTTGTTCGTGAGTATTTTTTTTTTTTCATACAGAGAGCGCTGTGTTCAGCAGTGTGTTATGAGCTCCGAGATGTCCAACTGACAATTATGCATGACTGCACGTCTTTTAAAGGCATTTAAATACAAACACTCCAGCGATTGCACACAATAAATATAGAAGAATATTTTAAAGACCTACATTGAGTGCAAATGACTTTTTTCACTGGCTTAACTAACTAACATTGAATGCACTGCTCAGTCTTCATCTGCGTCAAAGACATCATTTGCACGTCTTTTAAAGGTATACAAACACTCCAGCGATTAAACACAATAATAGTAGAGTAATATATTACACAGCTTAAATGCTTGCTTATTTCTGCTTTTAGGCTCAACCGCACAGCAACGCTTTCAAGCACGCGCTGCACACTTGTTGTATGGCAAGCCGTTTTAACCTAAAATACACATATTAATCAACTATGGCAAGCTGTATTAGCCTAAAATATACTAAGCATTACTTATCGTAATAGCATTTTTACTAGCAACAATTGAATTACAGAGCTCTAAGTGTTCTGGGCTGGCCCTTTTGCCCGAAGGCTGCCCAATTTGGCTCTCCAAGCCAACATTTAAAGTTTGTCATCGAACTTTAGCTTCTAGTTATGTTGGCTTGGAGAAGCCAACATATTGTTATGCTATTTAAACTTATTATTATTATTATTCTTATGACCTAAAGAAATTTCTGACAGCTACTCCTCCGAGGCCTTTGAAGCCACAAGGCCCAAACTTGGCAGAGACCTGGGCCCTTGTCCCAAAAGAGTTGCTATATCTATTTGGACTGATCAGATGTACAGTTGATTTATTATTAATTTTTGAATATGACAAATTTCCCAATGAATTACATGGGCTGAGAAAAAATGCGCCCTCTAACAGTAATACCTCTCGACTGAAGAGGCGGGACTCAAACCTCTTACTTACAGTCACTCTGAAATCGGTGGAAATACAAATAAATACCGCCTTAAAAATGTAAATATTACAGCGATTTAACTCTAAAAACCCATTAGAACATATCAACAGCTAAATTCAGTGGTTTGTGAGTAACGTTAGTTCTTGTAAAAGAAAAGCTCGCACCCTTCAGCGAGTATACAAGCCGTCAGCACGAACTCTCTCTGTATGTGCTCATAAACAACATAACTTGCACGAATTAGAACGCCTTTAAAATTAATATATTTCAGCGATTTATTTGTAAAAACCCATTAGAACACATCAACAAATCAGCCTTTTGTGATCTGTTTTATTTCAAAGTTAAAGCACTGTCTTCAGCAAATGTGTTATACAGACGAGCTTTCAGGCTCGGAGCTAACTTACCCGACTGAGAATTATGACTGCACGTCTTTTAAAAGCATTTAAATAAAAACACTCCAGCGATCCAACACAATAAATATACAAGAATATTTTAAAGAACTACATAAGCTGCAAATGAGCTTTTCAGTTTCACTAACGACCATGTTACCGAGATGTGACTTACTTTCACTTTGAACTCGGTGGAAAATGCATATAAATGATGCCTTTAAAATTACAATATTCCAGCCATTTAATTGTAAATACCCATTAGAACACATCAAGACCTGAATTCAGCTGTTTGAGCGAATTTATTGAAAACCCTAAGCATTTCCTTCACCGCGTACAGATTGCTTTCAACGAGTATACATGGAGACGAACGACATAATTTGCACGAATTAGAACGCCTTTAAAATTACAATATTGCAGCGATTTAATTTAGTCCACCCATTAGAAAATATCAACAGCTAAATGCAGTTGTTTGTGAGCATTTTGTTTTCATACAGAGAGCGCTGCATTCAGCAGTGTGTTAGACATGAGCTCCGAGATGTCCGACTGAGAATTATACATGACTGCACGTCTTTTAAAGGCATTTAAATAAAAACACTCCAGCGATTCAACACAATAAATATAGAAGAATATTTTAAAGACCTGCATTGGGTGCAAATTACTTTTTTCATAGGCTTAACTAACTAACATGAGATGCACTGCTCAGTCTTCATCTGCATCATCAAAGACATCATTTGCACGTCTTTTAAAGGTATTTAAATACAAACACTCCAGCGATTAAACACAATAATAGTAGAATAATATATTACACAGCTTAAATGCTTGCTTATTAATGCTTTTAGGCTCAACCGCACAGCAACTCTTTCAAGCACGCGCTGCACACTTGTTGTATGGCAAGCCGTTTTAACCTAAAATACACATAAATCCACTATGGCAAGCTGTTTTAACCTAAAATATACTAAGCATTACTTATCGTAATGGCCTTTTTACTAGCAACAATTCAATCAGAGAGCTCTAAGTGTTCTGGGCTGGACCTTTTGCCCGAAGGCTGCCCGGTTTGCTTCTCCAAGCCAACATTTAAAGTTTGTCATCGAACTTTAGCTTCTAGTTATTATTATTATTATTAAAATTCTTCTGAGACTAAAATTCTATACGCTACTCCTCCTAGAGCTTTAAGCCTACAAGCCCCAAACTCGGCGGAGCCCTGGGCCCTGGTCACGAAAGTGTTGCTATATCTTTTTGGAATGATCAGACTTACAGTTGATTTAATATTAATTTTTTTATATTAAAAATTCCTAAAATTTCGCCCTCTAATGGAGCAATACCTCTCCACTGAATGGAAATATGTCCCATAGAATTGAATGGGCTGAGAAAAAGGCGCCCTCTAAAGGAGTAAATCCTCTCTACTCAACAGGAGATCGCTGAGCTCTGACCTACTTTCACTTTGACTTAGGTGGAAAATGCAAATAAATAACGCCTTTAAAATTAAAATATTCCAGCGATTTAATTGTAAATACCCATTAGAACACACCAAGACCTGAATTCAGCTATTTGAGCTAATTTATTCAAAACTCTAAGCATTTCCTTCACCGTGTACAGCTTCAGCACGTACTCTCTCTGTATATCTGCTCACAAACGACCTAATTTGCTCGAATTAGAACGCCTTTAAAATTAAAATATTACAGCGATTTAACTCTAAATACCCATTACAACACATCAACAGCTAAATCAGTTTGTGATCTGTTTTATTTCAAAGTTGAAGCAGTGTCTTCAGCAAATGTGTTACACAGACAAGATTCACGGCTCGGAGCTAACTTACGTTACCCGACTGAGAATTATACATGACTGCACGTCTTTTAAAAGCATTTAAATAAAAACACTCCAGCGATTGTACACAATAAATATAGAAGAATATTTTAAAGAGCTACATTGGGTGTAAATTAGCTATTTCAAACGTTTTACTAACGAACATGAGATGTACGGCTGCATTATCAGTCTGTCAACAAATACATAATTTGCACGTCTTTTAAAGGCATTTAAATAAAAACACTCCAGCGATTGCACACAATAAATATAGAAGAATATTTTAAAGAGCCGCATTGAATGCAAATGACCTGTTTCAAAGGTTTTTAATAACGAACATGAGATGCACGGCTGCATCCGTCTGTGTCAACAAAGAATTCATTTGCACGTCTTTTAAAGGTAATCAAATAAAAACATTCCAGCGATTGCACACAATAAATATAGAAGAATATTTTAAAGAGCTGCATTGAGTGTAAATGAGCTATTTCAAACGTTTCACTAACGAACATGAGATGCACGGCTGCATTTATGTGTCTGTTAACAAAGACATCATTTGCACGACTTTTAAAGGTATTTTAATACAAACACTCCAGCGATTCAACACAATAATAGTACAGTCATATAATAAAAAGGTTAAATGCTTGCTTATTTCTGCTTTTCGCCTCAACCGCACAGCAACGCGTCGTGGCTTTGAAGCAGGCGCTGCACGAATCTTAAGATATGGCAAGCCGTTTTAACCTAAAATATACTAAGCATTACTTATCGTAATAGCATTTTTACTAGCAACAATTCAATTACAGAGCTCTAAGTGTTCTGGGCTGACCATTTTGCCCGAAGGCTGCCCAATTTGGCTCTCCAAGCCAACATTTAAAGTTTGTCATCGAACTTTAGCTTCTAGTTATTATTATTATTAAAATTCTTCTGAGACTAAAATTCTATACGCTACTCCTCCTAGAGCTTTAAGGCTACAAGCCCCAAACTCGGCGGAGCCCTGGGCCCTGGTCACCAAAGTGTTGCTATATCTTTTTGGAATGATCAGACTTACAGTTGATTTAATATTAATTTTTTTACATGAAAAATTTCTATGGGATTTCAATGGGCTGAGAAAAAATGCGCCATCTAAAGGCGCAATACCTCTCCACTGAAGAGGCGGGATTCAAACCTCTTACTTACAGTCACTCTGAAATCGGTGGAAATACAAATAAATACCGCCTTAAAAATTCAAATATTAAAGCGATTTAACTCTAAATACCCATTAGAACATATCAACAGTTAAATTCAGTGGTTTTATAGTTCTTGTAAAAGAAAAGCTCGCACCCTTCAGCGCTTATACAAGCCGTCAGCACTAGGCTACTCTCTCTGTGCATGTGCTCACAAACAACATAAATTGCACGAATTAGAACGCCTTTAAAATAAATATATTTCAGCGATTTGTTTGTAAATACTCATTAGAACACATCAACAAATCAGCCTTTTGTGATCTGTTTTATTTCAAAGTTAAAGCACTGTCTTCAGCAAATGTGTTACACAGACGAGCTTTCACGGCTCGGAGCTAACTTACCCGACTGAGAATAATACATGACTGAACGTCTTTTAAAAGCATTTAAATAAAAACACTCCAGCGATCCAACACAATAAATATACAAGAATATTTTAAAGAACTACATTAGCTGCAAATGAGCTATTCAATAGGTTTCACTAACGATCATGTTACCGAGCTGTGACCTATACTTTCACTTTGACTTCGGTGGAAAATGCATATAAATAACGCCTTTAAAATTACAATATTCCAGCCATTTAATTGTAAATACCCATTAGAACACATCAAGACCTAAATTCAGCTGTTTGAGTGAATTTATTGAAACCCCTAAGCATTTCCTTCACCGCGTACAGATTGCTTTCAACGAGTTTACATGGAGACGAACGACATAATTTGCACGAATTAGAACGCCTTTAAAATTACAATATTGCAGCGATTTAATTCAGTCCACCCATTAGAAAATATCAACAGCTAAATGCAGTTGTTTGTGAGCATTTTGTTTTCATACAGAGAGCGCTGCGTTCAGCTGTGTGTTAGACATGAGCTCCGAGATGTCCGACTGACAATTATACATGACTGCACGTCTTTTAAAGGCATTTAAATACAAACACTCCAGCGATTGCACACAATAAATATAGAAGAATATTTTAAAGACCTACATTGGGTGCAAATGACTTTTTTCATAGGCTTAACTAACATTGGATGCACTGCTCAGTCTTCGTCTGCATCATCAAACACATCATTTGCACGTCTTTTAAAGGTATTTAAATACAAACACTCCAGCGATTAAACACAATAATAGTAGAGTAATATATTACACAGCTTAAATACTTGCTTATTAATGCTTTTAGGCTCAACCGCACAGCAACGCGTCATGGGTTTCAAGCATGCGCTGCAAACTTGTTGTATGGCAAGCCGTTTTAACGTAAAATCCACACACGATGCTCTATGTTTTAGCCTAAAATATACTAAGCATTTCTTGTCGTACTGCCATTTTTACTAGCAACAATTCAATCAGAGAGCTCTAAGTGTTCTGGGCTGGCCCTTTTGCCCCAAGGCTGCCCAATTTGGCTCTCCAAGCCAACATTTAAAGTTTGTCATCGAACTTTAGCTTCTAGTTATGTTGGCTTGGAGAAGCCAACATATTGTTATGCTATTTAAACTTATTATTATTATTATTATTATTATTATTAAACTTCTTCTGAGACTAAAATTCTATACGCTACTCCTCCTAGAGCTTTAAGGCTACAAGCCCCAAATTCGGCGGAGCCCTGGGCCCTGGTCACCAAAGTGTTGCTATATCTTTTTGGAATGATCAGACTTACAGTTGATTAAATATTAATTTTTTTACATTAAAAATTTCTATGGGATTTCAATGGGCTGAGAAAAAATGCGCCATCTAAAGGCGCAATACCTCTCCACTGAAGAGGCGGGACTCAAACCTCTAGCTTACAATCACTCTGAAATCGGTGGAAATACAAATAAATACCGCTTTTTAAAATTTAAATATTACAGCGATTTAACTCTAAATACCCATTAGAACACATCAACAGCTAAATTCAGTGGTTTGAGAGTAGTTCTTGTAAAAGGAAAGCTTGCACCCTTTAGCGAGTATACAACCCAGATAGCACACATACGTTGGGCCGACGTCGTCCCGACTTACAAAATTCCATCGGCGCGATGTCGCTCCGAGGTCGTTTGCTAATCGGCAAGACGTCGCCGCGATGTCGGCATTTGATCGCAAATGCTCTCCGGCCGACATTCGGCCGATGCAGCTTTAAATCCCGGCTGCTCGGCGTGGTTCACCGGCGTTTCGCTCATTCCTATTCTAACGTACCACCCGCGGCAGGAGCCGCTGGTTTATAATAAAACAATACACAGGACACCACTCTCAATAACGGTTGCTTGTTTATTAACATTTTCAAGGCAGACATTAAACATACAAATACATTTACATTTATCAGATATATTTGTATCAAAAGTGACATACAAATGAGAATCATTCACTCTTTCAAAGATTAACCACAGCATTTGCAGTAAAACCATAGTAAAAACTAAATCAATATTTTTACTACAATAACCGTTTAACAATGACTGTTGCATTAAAACCACAGTAAGTACAAAACTAACCATTACTATAGTATTTGCAGTAAAACCATAGCAACCACATTTATTATGATTTTAAAAAACTATGGTTACTACAGTCATGCTTACCACAGTTTTACTTTAGTATTACTACAATTCAACTATAGTAGAACCATGGCATCAAAACCTTATGAACCAAAAAAAAAAAAAAAAAAAAAAAAAAAAAACTTGTTTACTACACTTATAGTTGCTACAGTTTTGCTATTGAAAAACCATGGTTAACTGCTCTATAATTATATACACATTTCATAATACTTCTCATTTCAAAGTAGGTTTACAGAAAATGCATTTTTCCAAGGTTACAATGTAAATAAAAAAAAAAAACTTTAATCAGCCAGAGGTGACTGAGACTTACTGGGAAAGATCTTTTAGCAACAAAGAAATGTCCATATGACAGCATCTCAAAGATAAAGGTAATTATCTATTTTCATTGCCACATCAGAATCTAATCTATCTTCATGGCAAAAACCAATGTACAATATTACAAGAGCTACATGAACACAAAATAAAAACTGAGCAAACACTACAGCAGTTAAAATGTTTTAAGTTATATGATACAAATTTTAAAATCTTTTATGATAAAACATTACTAAAGTCTCCAGTGAAGTGTTCAGTTAAACACAATCATTTAACATTATTAAAGGGTAAGGTCAACAATGTTCAATCCACTTTGTATGTTACAAAGTTGTTAATATATGTAAAAGATTTCTCTGAGATCCCCAGTTTATTTATGAGCAAAACTCTGCTGCATGACGGAAAACGCAGTATTTTGTCATTTTGTTGATGCAAAAAGTGTTTTTGTCAAAATTCATAATTTCATTATGAGTCATCCTGCAGAGTGTTGCTTATAAGTAAAAAGGGATTTATAGGTAAACAGATTTACAGATATTAGAAACACTGCAATAATACAAAGCGGCTTGAAAATGTATACCCTTAAAGGCAATATAAGGATAATATTTCACAGTTTTGTATGTCCATGTACAGCTGGCATCATCTGAAGACTTGAGTGTTGCGGTCTTCTGAAGTCTTCACAAGTAAGGCTGGATCTGATCTTGAACTGGTGTAACCTCTGGTAACCTTGGGATGGGCATCCAGAGAAAGAAACAGGAAAGCAAAAGGAGAAAGATTAGCATAGCAGCTTTTCATATTATTTCAGACAAAGGATGATTTATTTAAATTACATATAATTGTAGTGCAATGTTTTGAGATGTGTTATGTGAATGCTTGGCTAAAAATGTGTATTTTTATTTAATTTAAACAAAAAGATTGTACCTGACCCCTGGACATTATCAGGAAGACTATTTTAAAGTTAAGGAATAAAATACAAAAAATGTGCTTATATACTTTAGTGGACTTTGATACATTCTCACTATTATCAATAGTCCAGAGTTTTGTAACCTCATTAGAGGCCAAATACTATCGCTGCTGTTGCCCGTATTTGTGTTTATTGTGATCTGGTTTAATCACAATAAGAATTTTTATAGAACCCTTGGTAAATATATTATTTGCCCTCAGTATTCAGGGAGCAGACACGGAATGGACTACATATGCCACAGTATAATTTTAAGGGTTAGTTCACCCAAATATGAAAATTCTGTCATTAATTCCTCACTCTCATGTCATTACAAAACTGTAAGACCTTTGTTCATCTTAAAAACACCAATTAAGATGTTTTGGATGAAATCTGAGAGCTTTCTGACCCTGCATATACAGCAAGGGCCCTGACACGGTCAAGACACAGAAGGGTAGTAAAAGCATTATTAAAATAGTCCATGTGACATCAGCGATTCAACCTTCATTTTATGATGCTACGAGAGTACCAATTTAGTTTCTTTTGTGCACAAAATTACTCTCAGAGTTTCATAAAACTACAGTAGAACCACAGATGTCACATGGACAATGTCAACAATGTCATTACTACCCTTCTCTGTCTTGGTGGTACCCTTGCTGTCTATGCAGGGTCAGAAAACTCTTGGATTTTATCAAAAATATCTTAAATTGTGTTCAGAAGATGAAAGGAGGTCTTACGGGTTTGGAACAACATTAGCGTGAGTAATTAATGACAGAATGTTCATTTTTAGGTGAACTAGCCCTATAAGTGGGAGGTACATCATAACTGTAATGTGCACTTCCTTTCAAAAGTTTACTTCTTTGAAATAAGACACTTCTGCTCACCAAGGCTGCATTTATTTGATCAAAAATGAAGTAAAAACAATAATATTGTAAAATATTATTACAAATTAACAGATTTTTGTGAATATATTGTGAACTTAATTTCTTTTTATCAAAGCTGCATTTTCAGCATCTTTACTCCAGTCTTCAGTGTGACATGATCCTTCAGAAATCATTCTAATTTGGTGATTTGCTGCTGAAAAAACATTTTTAATGTCTAATTATCAATGTCTTATCATTATCAATTATCAAAAGTTAAAGGAAACTAAATAAATGCTGTAAATGAAAAAAAAGAAAAAATATATATATATTTTTATTCATCAAAATATCCTCTTGCTTAAACTCAAACACATGATTAATGATTTCTGAAGGATCATGTGACCCTGAAGACCGGAGTAAAGATACTGAAAATGTAGCTTTGCATCACAGAAATAAATTAGTTCTCTAACTATATTAAAATAGAGAACAATCATTTTAAATTATATTAAATTTACAATATTACTGCTTAACTGTATTATTTATCAAAATACACAAAGCTGTGGTGGGCAGAAGAAACTTTACCATACCAAAACTTACGAAACAGTAGTGTATGTTTGATATTTTACTTACTAGATCATTGGTTTAGAGTACTTTGGAGAAGAAGGTTCACTCTGAGTCTGCTGATCTGCCACAGGCCATCATCATGGAAGAATCTAGGAACAAAACATGCAATTTGTCACAGAGACCACAATATTTAGTATGCAGTTGCTGGTTTATTAGAAGGTTAAACAAGTTAAAGTACAGGTACAATGCAGAAAAAAAGAATACATAATATACTACAATTATATAACAATATGTTTTTAGTGTTAAGTAGTTACATTTGGATGTGAAAAGCTTCTTAAAATTACTATAATAAATATTAATTTAGCAAAATAATTTAACAGACACATGGTTATATAGGTTAAATATATTGTGTGAAAAATGCATATTAAGTTATTTTTATGAGCTTCTTCGGTTCACCTGTATTTCCTGCTTCTGTCAGCAGCTCTATTCAGACATTTTGAAACCTTGGAGCTTCCCTTCTGTTGTGGAGGCTTTATTTCTGTCATCCTGAAAGAACATATTTTGTCAGTATGTGTTTACCTTACAAGATCAAGAAGCATTTTCACTTGTTTTCAGCCATTTAGGTTCAATAAATGAGCCTACTTCCAATAACCCACAGACAATCTGTCAGCAAAAAAAATAAATAAATAAAAATAAAAAAAATTCATAAACAAGAGCTCAATCTCTAGAGTTAGCATACCTCATCTGTGAGATGCTAACGAACTTTTTCGAAGACATTAAACCATTTCTACTAAGTAAATATTCAACAGAAACGAGTCAATTACAAGTAAGGAACAGTTATATGTAATACTTGTGTGATTTTAAGCACTAAACTTACCTAAAAGCAGCGACGACGACAACAGCACCGAGAGACGGAGTTTTGTGTCAGGTGTCTTGCTGCCGCCCCGTTTCCATGGCAACCTCTCCAGCGTAAACTTAGATATTCAACATATTAAAATACGTCAAAGTCACGCAGTATTTACAAAAGTAAACATCTAGAATTGAATCATTACATTATTAATCTAGTTTCATTTAATCATTATCCAATCATGAATTTAAAACAAATTTTTAGTTTAAAAAGGAACCGCAACAATAACGTTAGCATGGCTCACCATAGAGACGGAGACTTTCTGGCAGCCTGTAACAGAGTGAAAAACACGACGAAAAACGTTAGTTAGGACAAAGCAGTGTAACACTATTGAAATAAAAACTAAAAACAAACTCTGAACTAAGCTTTTTGCTGCTCAGCGTCTAACGTTAGCTCGTCCCCTCAGAAAAACTACTGGAAACACAGTAATCCGTTAACGTTAGCTTAACAAGTAAAAGTTATTTGGAAATGAGCCCAATTCTCAAGTTGGGCTCAAGGCAAAGTCTTTTTACCTGTACTACAGTGCACCAAGCGCCTTATTAGTTATAAAGTGTCACGGAATTAACAAAATAATATATTTTTTCCAATTTAACTCAAGTGAAAACTTACCTGAAAGCCACGGATGTCGCCGGAGGTGTAGCCATCTTTCTGGTGGGTTGCTAAGAGACGAATAACCGTACAAATTCAAACAGAAAAGTGCGGCATCGGCCTTTTGTCGTGAGCCGACTCAGAGCCGATGTTTGATGAGCTGGCAAAATAGAGCAGTGACTGAATTACACCCGCCTACGCCTGGCCGATCCTTTTTAGATCTAGAGTTTATGAGGCCGACGTTCTGTTCACGGGCCGACGTCGGCCCGACGTATGTGTGCTGTCTGGGAAGCCGTCAGCACGAACTCTCTCTGTATGTGCTCATAAACAAAATAATTTGCACGAATTAGAACGCCTTTAAAATTAATATATTTCAGCGATTTATTTGTAAATACCCATTAGAACACATCAACAAATCAGCCTTTTGTGATCTGTTTTATTTCAAAGTTAACTTAGCTCCGAGCCGTGAAGCTCGTCTGTATAACACACATTTGCTGAAGACAGTGCTTTAACGTTACCCGACTGAGAATTAGACTGCACGTCTTTTAAAAGCATTTAAATAAAAACACTCCAGCGATCCAACACAATAAATATAAAAGAATATTTTAAATAACTACATTAGCTGCAAATGAGCTATTCAATAGGTTTCAACGAACATGTTACCAAGCTGTGACCCACACTTTCACTTTGACTTCGGTGGAAAATGCATATAAATAACACCTTTAAAATTACAATATTCCAGCCATTTAATTTTAAATACCCATTAAAACACATCAAGACCTGAATTCAGCTGTTTGAGCGAATTTATTCAAAACCCTAAGCACAGATTGCCTTCAACGAGTATACATGGAGACAAACGACATAATTTGCACGAATTAGAACGCCTTTAAAATTACAATATTGCAGCGATTTAATTCATTCCACCCATTAGAAAATATCAACAGCTAAATGCAGTTGTTTGTGAGTTTTTTTTTTTTTCATACAGAGAGCGCAGTGTTCAGCAGTGTAGACATGAGCTCCGAGATGTCCGTCTGAGAATTATACATGACTGCACTTCTTTTAAAGGCATGTAAATACAAACACTCCAGCGATTGCACACAATAAATATAGAAGAATATTTTAAAGACCTGCATTGGGTGCAAATGACTTTTTTCATAGGCTTAACTAACAGGAGATGCACGGCTGCATTTATGTGTCTGTTAACAAAGACATCATTTGCACGTCTTTTAAAGGTATTTTAATACAAACACTCCAGCGATTCCACACAATAAATATAGAAGAATATTTTAAAGACCTACATTGAGTTCAAATGACTTTTTTCACAGGCTTAACTAACTAACATTGAATGCACTGCTCAGTCTTCGTCTGCATCAAAGACATCATTTGCACGTCTTTTAAATGTATTTAAATACAAACACTCCAGCGATTAAACACAATAATAGTAGAGTAATATATTACACAGCTTAAATGCTTGCTTATTTCTGCTTTTAGGCTCAACCGCACAGCAAAGCGTCGTGGCTTTCAAGCACCCGCTGCACACTTGTTGTATGGCAAGCCGTTTTAACCTAAATACACATAAATCCTCTATGGCAAGCTGTTTTAGCCTAAAATATACTAAGTATTACTTTTCGGGGATAGCATTTTTACTAGCAACAATTCAATCAGAGAGCTCTAAGGGTTCTGGGCTGGCCCTTTTGCCCGAAGGCTGCCCGGTTTGCTTCTCCAAGCCAACATTTAAAGTTTGTCATCGAACTTTAGCTTCTAGTTATGTTGGCTTGGAGAAGCCAACATATTGTTATGCTATTTAAACTTATTATTATTAAACTTCTTCTGAGACTAAAATTCTATACGCTACTCCTCCTAGAGCTTTAAGCCTACAAGCCCCAAACTCGGCGGAGCCCTGGGCCCTGGTCACCAAAGTGTTGCTATATCTTTTTGGAATGATCAGACTTACAGTTGATTTAATATTAATTTTTTTACATGAAAAATTTCTATGGGATTTCAATGGGCTGAGAAAAAATGCGCCATCTAAAGGCGCAATACCTCTCCACTGAAGAGGCGGGATTCAAACCTCTTACTTACAGTCACTCTGAAATCGGTGGAAATACAAATAAATACCGCCTTAAAAATTCAAATATTACAGCGATTTAACTCTAAATACCCATTAGAACATATCAACAGCTAAATTCAGTGGTTTGTGAGTAGTTCTTGTAAAAGAAAAGCTCGCACCCTTCAGCGCTTATACAAGCCGTCAGCACTAGGCTTCTCTCTCTCTCGACATGTGCTCACAAACAACATAAATTGCACGAATTAGAACGCCTTTAAAATAAATATATTTCAGCGATTTGTTTGTAAATGCCCATTAGAACACATCAACAAATCAGCCTTTTGTGATCTGTTTTATTTCAAAGTTAAAGCACTGTCTTCAGCAAATGTGTTTTACAGACGAGCTTTCACGGATCGGAGCTAACCTGACTGAGAATTATACATGACTGCACGTCTTTTAAAAGCATTTAAATAAAAACACTCCAGCGATCCAACACAATAAATATACAAGAATATTTTAAAGAACTACATTAGCTGCATATGAGCTGTTCAATAGGTTTCACTAACGAACATGTTACCGAGCTGTGACTTACTTTCACTTTGATTTCGGTGGAAAATGCATATAAATAACGCCTTTAAAATTACAATATTCCAGCCATTTAATAGTAAATACCCATTAGAAACACATCAAGACCTGAATTCAGCTGTTTAAGCGAATTAATTGAAACCCCTAAGCATTTCCTTCACCGCGTACAGATTGCTTTCAACGAGTTTACATGGATACGAACGACATAATTTGCACAAATTTGACCGCCTTTAAAATTACAATATTGCAGCGATTTAATTCAGTCCACCCATTAGAAAATATCAACAGCTAAATGCAGTTGTTTGTGACTATTTTTTTTTCATACAGAAAGCTCTGCATTCAGCAGTGTGTTAGACATGAGCTCCGAGATGTCCGACTGAGAATTATACATGACTGCACGTCTTTTAAAGGCATTTAAATAAAAACACTCCAGCGATTTAACACAATAAATATAGAAGAATATTTTAAAGACCTGCATTGGGTGCAAATGACGTTTTTCATAGGCTTAACTAACATGAGATGCACGGCTGCATTTATGTGTCTGTTAACAAAGAAATCATTTGCACGTCTTTTAAAGGTATTTTAATACAAACACTCCGGCGATTCAACACAATAATAGTTCAGTCATATAATAAAAAGTTTAAATGCTTGCTTATTTCTGCTTTTCGGCTCAACCGCACGGCAACGCGACGCGGCTTTGAAGCAGGCATCACTTATTCCAGTATGGCAAGCCGTTTTAACCTAAAATACACATATTAATCCAATATGGTGTTCTGGGCTGGCCCTTTTGCCCGAAGCCTGCCCGGTTTGCTTCTCCAAGCCAACATTTAAAGTTTGTCATCGAACTTTAGCTTCTAGTTATTATTATTATTCTTCTTTTTCTGAGCGGAAAATATTTAGACACCTAATCCTCCTAGACCGTTCAAGCTACATACTCCAAACTCGGGTCAGATCTTCATACTGTTATAACTTAGATTGCTATATCTTTTCAGACCGTTTTGAGTTATGGTTTTCTTAAAAATTAATATTAAAAATCATAAAAAGGTCCCATAGACTTTCATTGACCAAAAGTCCATGTCTGTTTGAACTATGTTTAATGTAAACTGCTAGAAGCCATTGATACTCAATTAAGCTTTAAGCTATCTATATTGTTTCTAACTAATCTATCTATCTATCTATCTATCTATCTATCTATCTATCTATCTATCTATCTATCTATCTATCTATCTATCTATCTATCTATCTATCTATCTATCTATCTATCTATCTATCTATCTATCTATCTTCAAACCTTATCTATCTATCTATCTATCTATCTATCTATCTATCTATCTATCTATCTATCTATCTATCTATCTATCTATCTATCTATCTATCTATCTATCTATCTTCAAACCTTATCTATCTATCTATCTATCTATCTATCTATCTATCTATCTATCTATCTATCTATCTATCTATCTATCTATCTATCTATCTATCTATCTTCAAACCTTATCTATCTATCTATCTATCTATCTATCTATCTATCTATCTATCTATCTATCTATCTATCTATCTATCTATCTATCTATCTATCTATCTATCTATCTATCTATCTTCAAACCTTATCTATCTATCTATCTATCTATCTATCTATCTATCTATCTATCTATCTATCTATCTATCTATCTATCTATCTATCTATCTATCTATCTATCTATCTATCTATCTATCTATCCATCTATCTATCTATCTATCTTCAAACCTTATCTATCTATCTATTTATCTATCTATCTTCAAACCTTATCTATCTATCTATCTATCTATCTATCTATCTATCTATCTATCTATCTATCTATCTATCTATCTATCTATCTATCTATCTATCTATCTATCTATCTATCCATCTATCTATCTATCTATCTTCAAACCTTATCTATCTATCTATTTATCTATCTATCTTCAAACCTTATCTATCTATCTATCTATCTATCTATCTATCTATCTATCTATCTATCTATCTATCTATCTATCTATCTATCTATCTATCTATCTATCTATCTTCAAACCTTATCTATCTATATATCTATCTATCTATCTATCTATCTATCTATCTATCTATCTATCTATCTATCTATCTATCTTCAAACCTTATCTATCTATCTATCTATCTATCTATCTATCTATCTATCTATCTATCTATCTATCTATCTATCTATCTATCTATCTATCTATCTTCAAACCTTATCTATCTATCTATCTATCTATCTATCTATCTATCTATCTATCTATCTATCTATCTATCTATCTATCTATCTATCTATCTATCTTCAAACCTTATCTATCTATCTATCTATCTATCTATCTATCTATCTTCAAACCTTATCTAGCGACTTGCTAGTCATGCTAAATAATGCTAAAATCATGCTAGCGACTTGCTAGTCGTGCTAAAATCATGCTAGCGACTTGCTAGTCATGCTAAAAATCATGCTAACGACTTGCTAGTCTTGCTAAAATCATGCTAGCGACTTGCTAGTCTTGCTAAAATTATGCTAGCGACTTGCTAGTCATGCTAAAATCATGCTAACGACTTGCTAGTCTTGCTAAAATCATGCTAGTGACTTGCTAGTCTTGCTAAAATTATGCTAGCGACTTGCTAGTTTTGGTAAATAATGCTAACGATTTGCTAGTCATGCTAAAATAATGCTAGTGATTTGCTAGTCATGTTAAAACAATGCTAAAATCATGCTAGCAACTTGCTAGTCATGCTAAAATAATGCTAAAATCATGCTAGCGACTTGCTAGTCGTGCTAAAATCATGCTAGCGACTTGCTAGTCGTGCTAAAATCATGCTAGCGACTTGCTAGTAATGTTAAAATCATGCTAGCGACTTGCTAGTCGTGCTAAAATCATGCTAGCGATTTGCTAGTCATGCTAAAAATCATGCTAACGACTTGCTAGTCTTGCTAAAATCATGCTAGCGACTTGCTAGTCTTGCTAAAATCATGCTAGCGACTTGCTAGTCATGCTAAAATCATGCTAACGACTTGCTAGTCTTGGTAAAATCATGCTAGTGACTTGCTAGTCTTGCTAAAATTATGCTAGTGACTTGCTAGTCATGCTAAAATAATGCTAAAATCATGCTAGCGACTTGCTAGTCGTGCTAAAATCATGCTAGCGACTTGCTAGTCGTGCTAAAATCATGCTAGCGACTTGCTAGTAATGTTAAAATCATGCTAGCGACTTGCTAGTCGTGCTAAAATCATGCTAGCGATTTGCTAGTCATGCTAAAAATCATGCTAACGACTTGCTAGTCTTGCTAAAATCATGCTAGCGACTTGCTAGTCTTGCTAAAATCATGCTAGCGACTTGCTAGTCATGCTAAAATCATGCTAACGACTTGCTAGTCTTGGTAAAATCATGCTAGTGACTTGCTAGTCTTGCTAAAATTATGCTAGTGACTTGCTAGTCAAGCTAAAATCATGCTAGCGACTTGCTAGTCATGTTAAAATAATGCTAAAATCATGCTAGCAACTTGCTAGTCATGCTAAAATAATGCTAAAATCATGCTAGCGACTTGCTAGTCGTGCTAAAATCATGTTAGCGACTTGGTAGTCGTGCTAAAAATCATGCTAGCGACTTGCTAGTCATACTACAATCATGCTAACGACTTGCTAGTCTTGCTAAAACCATGCTAGCGATTTGCTAGTAATGCTAAAATCATGCTAGGGATTTGCTAGTCATGCTAAAATAATGATAGCGACTTGCTAGTCATGCTATAATAATGTAAAATCATGCTAGCGACTTGCTAGTCGTGCTAAAATCATGTTAGCAACTTGCTAGTAATGCTAAAATCATGCTAGCGACTTGCTAGTAATGCTAAAAATCATACTAGCGACTTGCTAGTCATGTTATAATCATGCTAGCGACTTGCTAGTCATTCTAAAATCATGCTAGCAAATTGCTAGTCATGCTAAAATCATGCTAGCGACTTGCTAGTCTTGTTAAAATCATGCTAGCGACTTGCTAGTCATGCTATAATCATGCTTGTGACTTGTAGTCCTGCTAGAATCATGCTAACGACTTGCTAGTCATGTTATAATCATGCTAAGGACTTGCTAGTCATGCTAAAATCATGTTAGCGACTTGCTAATCATGGTAAATCATGCTAGCGACTTGCTAGTCATGCTAAAATCATGCTAGCGACTTGCTAGTCTTACTAAAATCATGCTAGCAAACTAGCTAATCATGCTACCACCCTGGGTACCCTAGTAACCTCATATCTATCTATTCACATTCAAACTATATCTTCTAACTATTTATATCTATAAATCTTTCTATTTTCAAACTATTTATATCTATCTAGCCTATCTATCTTCAAACTTTATCAATCAAACTAAAACTATTTCAAACTGAAAACCTTTAAACTTTCTTTAAACTAAAAGCTTTTAAAACTACTTAAAACTTACTGGCTAGGCTTTCTCAAGCCAACTTAAAGTTTGCTAACAAACTTTTTATCTAGTTAACTCTAAACACCTGCAAAAGATTCCTGAGGCTTTTAAAAACTCCCAGCCTGGTTCATTACTCAAAACCGCAATCATGGGTAAGACTGCCGAACTGACTGCTGTCCAGAAGGCCATCATTGACACCCTCAAGCAAGAGGGTAAGACACAGAAAGAAATTTCTGAACGAATAGGCTGTTCCCAGAGTGCTGTATCAAGGCACCTCAGTGGGAAGTCTGTGGGAAGGAAAAAGTGTGGCAGAAAACGCTGCACAACGAGAAGAGGTGACCGGACCCTGAGGAAGATTGTGGGGACCGATTCCAGACCTTGGGGGACCTGCGGAAGCAGTGGACTGAGTCTGGAGTAGAAACATCCCCAGGTCAAGCCACTTTTGAACCAGAAACAGTGGCAGAAGCGCCTGACCTGGGCTACAGAGAAGCAGCACTGGACTGTTGCTCAGTGGTTCAAAGTACTTTTTTCGGATGAAAGCAATGTTTGCATGTCATTTGGAAATCAAGGTGCCAGAGTCTGGAGGAAGACTGGGGAGAGGGAAATGCCAAAATGCCTGAAGTCCAGTGTCAAGTACCCACAGTCAGTGATGGTCTGGGTGCCATGTCAGCTGCTGGTGTTGGTCCACTGTGTTTTATCAAGGGCAGGGTCAATGCAGCTAGCTATCAGGAGATTTTGGAGCACTTCATGCTTCCATCTGCTGAAAAGCTTTATGGAGATGAAGATTTTATTTTTCAGCACGACCTGACACCTGCTCACAGTGACAAAACCACTGGTAAATGGTTTACTGACCATGGTATTATCATAGAGAATCTGTGGGATATTGTGAAGAGAAAGTTGAGAGACGCAAGACCTAACACTCTGGATGAGCTTAAGGCCGCTATCGAAGCATCCTCTGCCTCCATAACACCTCAGCAGTGCCACAGGCTGATTGCCTCCATGCCACGCCACATTGAAGCAGTCATTTCTGCAAAAGGATTCTCGACCAAGTATTGATTGCATAACTGAACATAATTATTTGAAGGTTGACTTTTTTTTGTGTGTATTAAAAACAATTTTCTTTTATTGGTCGGATGAAATATGCTAATTTTTTGAGATAGGAATTTTGGGTTTTCATGAGCTGTTTGCCAAAATCATCAATATTAAAACAATAAAAGGCTTGAACTACTTCAGTTGTGTTGTAATGAATCTAAAATATATGAAAGTCTAATGTTTATCAGTACATTACAGAAAATAATGAACTTTATCACAATATGCTAATTTTTTGAGAAGGACCAGTACATATTGACATTGAATACCTCTTTTAAGTTTAATGCTTAATGTCTGAAGCTTTGTATTAATAGCACTTGTTTAGCACTCATGTTCATTGCCTTTTCATAATGAATCGCTTGTATTCCTCATTCGCTTAGGGTGAAAACATCTTTTAAATTTTTAGTTAAGATTGTATACACTTCCTTAAAAGATGATCTCTTAAAGTCCTAAGTTTTAAGATGCCTACACATTTCAAGTCTAAATATGGACTAGGCTGGAGCTGAAGTCCTCATCATAAATATAATACTCGTAAAATAAAGTGAGGACAATATGGTAATACTTCACAATAAGGTTCTGTTTGTAAACTTAATTTTAAAACAGATTTTCAGTTTGGTGCGTATCTTGAATCAGTTCACACAAACAACACCACAGAATGGATTGCCTGAAAAAGTCTGTAACTCTCAAAATCCTTAGCTCATCTATCAAAAGTAACTATAGTAACACATAATAAGAACTACATGCTATGACTCAAGTAAATAGTAAATTATTTATAAACCCCACATTAGTAGATAATAGTAAGCAGTTCATAAATGCAGCTATAAATGCTTTGTTCTTGATTTTTAAACATATCTATAAAGATTTTAATAATTGTATTTTTATACTTAATTTTGAAATAATAACTTGCTCATTAATAAAGTATTACATATTTTACAAAGCAGTTATTTAGTTGTCATTAGTGGTTCATAAGATCATTTAGAAAGTGTAAGTAAATGATTAATGAACTATTTAAATGTCATTTGTAAATATTATTTAGAAATATAGTAATAGTGTGTTAATGCTTAATGTGTATTCCTACTGTAATTCAAGATTAATGCAGGTAGTTGTAAAACATTTACTAGTTGTCAGTTAATGATTTTTGAGAGCTCATCTAAAGTAAAGACTTATACCTTGTAAAGCTTCTAAAAAGAAAAAGGAAATGAACACAACACAGAGTAATAAAGAATATATATATATGAAGATGCACAAAATGAAACTGTACACTTTATATAAAATGAAAAATAAACCTCTGCAACATCATATAAAAAAATAAATAAAAAGGAGCTAAACAAGCAACAAAATGTACAAAAATAATTAAGCAAGAAATTAAATATATATACATGAATATACATCAACAAAACTAAAGAAAAAAACAACAACATGAAGAAAATAAGCAAAGTGTAGTAAGAAAGTTTTCTTGT
This sequence comes from Garra rufa, assembly GCF_049309525.1. Taxonomy (NCBI): domain Eukaryota; kingdom Metazoa; phylum Chordata; class Actinopteri; order Cypriniformes; family Cyprinidae; genus Garra; species Garra rufa. The sequence goes on from NC_133379.1 coordinate 3,146,535, forward strand.
CTGTTTCATGGTAAAAATTCAGTGCAAACAGTCACAAAGATGTGCCAAGTGTGGCAAATTTTAAATAAATTCTACATGTTAAACTGAAGACTCACAATTAGCTGAAACAGAAAATCAAATGTATTCAACAAATGATCAAAAATGTATTTTTTATATCAGATTTCAGAGGGTTAGATTCATGTTACTGCTAAATTATGTTTTCTGGAGGTGTACAGGATTTTTTTTCTTTTCTATGACAGAAGTTTTTTTTTTTCTTTATAACAAGTGTACAGTTGTACAGTTTTGTTTTTTGATCTTGAAATAAATATGTTTTATGTTCTTTATTCCTTTTTCTGTTTAGAAGATAGCTGAGCCTTTAAATCTGCTTTGTAAAAGTTTTACGAGGCATAAATAGTCTTCACTTTAGATGAGCTCACAAAAATAGATGACAGCTACTAAACTACCTGAATTAATTATGAATTACAGTAAGAATGTGTTAAAGCATTTACTAACACACAGAGTAACTATTAATATGTATGAAAGTACATTTAAAGTTCACTAATCATTTAGTTACACTTTTTTAAATGATCTTATGAACCACTGACAACTCCTAAATGACTGGTCTGTTAATGTTATGATCGGGGCTGTGGGTATCCCTTCAGCCTCCTGAGGTCGCTGTTTCTACACTGCACTTCCTGATTGCATTCACTTGTCTTCTGTCTTCTGTGTATTTTGTGTTCTTGAAATCCCTGGACTTTGATCGTGTTCTTGATTTTGTTATTTTGTGTTTCAGTTTATGTTCAGTTTGTGCCGTGTTGGCCTTTTGGTTTATGTTTATTTATTTGTTTATTGTTTAATTAAAAATCCTTTCCCTGCACCTGGACCCAGACCCTCCCTAATTTAACGTGACAGAATGCAGCCATCAATAATGGGTCCAGCGGGGAAGAATTTTTTTTTTTGAGGCGGCGGTCGGGGCGGCGACCATTCCCTCTGCTCCCAACATGGAGGGGATGTCCTTTGAGGCGGCGTCGGCAGCGCGCTTCAACTATATCTACGCCTGCCTGGCGATGGATGCCCGTGTCGCCGAGGAGATGCGGAGGCGCCCCTTCTTTGCGGTGGGGGTGGAGACGGAGTTTCGTGGGAAGGCGGTGGCTTCCACTTTCTTTGTCCTGGACGCGTCGTTGACAGCTCTCTCTGTTCCGGACGCGGCGGTGACCGCGCTCTCTGTTCCTGACGCGCCGGTGACCGCTCTCTCAGTTCCTGACGCGGCGGTGACCGCGCTCTCTGTTCCGGACGCGGCGGTGACGGCGCTCTCTGTTCCGGACGCGGCGGTGACCGCTCTCTCTGTTTCTGACGCGGCGGTGACCGCTCTCTCTGTTCCGGGCGCGGCGGTGACCGCGCTCTCTGTTCCTGACGCGGCGGTGACCGCGCTCTCTGTTCCGGACGCGGCGGTGACCGCGCTCTCTGTTCCGGACTCGGCGGTGACCGCTCTCTCTGTTCCGGACTCTGCGGTGACCGCTCTCTCTGTTCCTGACGCGGCGGTGACCGCGCTCTCTGTTCCTGACGCGGCGGTGACCGCGCTCTCTGTTCCTGACACGGCGGTGACCGCGCTCTCTATTCCGGACGCGGCGGTGACCGCTCTCTCTGTTCCTGACGGGGCGGTGACCGCGCTCTCTGTTCCGGACGCGGCGGTGACCGCTCTCTCTGTTCCTGACATGGCGGTGACCGCGCTCTCTGCTCCGGACGCGGCGGTGACCGCTCTCTCTGTTCCTGACGCGGCGGTGACCGCTCTCTCTGTTCCTGACGCGGCGGTGACCGCGCTCTCTGTTCCGGACTCGGCGGTGACCGCGCTCTCTGTTCCGGACGCGGCGGTGACCGCGCTCTCTGTTCCGGACTCGGCGGTGACCGCTCTCTCTGTTCCGGAGGCGGCGGTGACCGCTCTCTCTGTTCCTGACGCGGCGGTGACCGCGCTCTCTGTTCCGGACGCGGCGGTGACCGCGCTCTCTGTTCCGGACTCGGCGGTGACCGCTCTCTCTGTTCCGGAGGCGGCGGTGACCGCTCTCTCTGTTCCTGACGCGGCGGTGACCGCTCTCTCTGTTCCTGACGCGGCGGTGACCGCGCTCTCTGCTCCGGACGCGACGGTGACCGCTCTCTCTGCTCCTGACGCGGCGGTGACCGCTCTCTCTGTTCCTGACGCGGCGGTGACCGTGCTCTCTGTTCCGGACGCGGCGGTGACCGCGCTCTCTGTTCCGGACGCGGCGGTGACCGCTCTCTCTGTTCCTGACGCGGCGGTGACCGCACTCTCTGTTCCGGACGCGGCGGTGACCGCTCTCTCTGTTCCGGACGCGGCGGTGACCGCGCTCTCTGTTCCTGACGCGCCGGTGACCGCGCTCTCTGTTCCGGACGCGGCCGTGACCGCTATCTCTGCGCCTGACGCGGAGGCGACTGCGCTCTCTGTTCCGGACGCGGCGGTGACTGCGCTGCACGGGCCTGGCCCGCCATCCCTCCCCCTGAGTTGCCTTCCTCCGTGCCTCCTCCCTCCAGACTTTGGGAACGTCTGGGAGCCGTTCCGTAGGGAGGGGTACCCTGTTATGATCGGGGCTGTGGGTCTCCCTTCAGCCTCCTGAGGTCGCTGTTTCTACACTGCACTTCCTGATTGCATTCACTTGTCTTCTGTCTTCTGTGTATTTTGTGTTCTTGAAATCCCTGGACTTTGATCGTGTTCTTGATTTTGTTATTTTGTGTTTCAGTTTATGTTCAGTTTTTGCCGTGTTGGCCTTTTGGTTTATGTTTATTTATTTGTTTATTGTTTAATTAAAAATCCTTTCCCTGCACCTGGACCCAGACCCTCCCTAATTTAACGTGACAGATAATATTTTAATACTTAATTTAGAAATTATTAATTAATCATTAATAAATTATAAAAATAAAATTAATAAAAATATTATAGATATGCTTATAAATCAGGAACAAAACATTTATAGCTGCATTTATAAACTGCTTACTACAGTCTACTAATGTGGGGATAATGCTTTATAAATTATGAATTGGCTATTTACTAATGCTTAACTAATGACTAATGAGCATGTAGTTATTATAAAGTGTTACCAAAAAATCAAATACTGATAATATACAACAATGCCAAGGTCTCTGGAAGAGGTTTTGAAAGTGATATTTGCATTCTCTGTGGTTGAGTGAATAGTCCAGTGGCGGCGAATTCTTTCCACTGGTCGTGCTGGTAGCAGTCAGTGGGAAAAGGAGCAGGAATCCTTTTTGACAGCCTTGAACATGAAGCACTGTAGGATGCTGATCTCCTGAAGCACCAAAGGGTCCTAAGATCTGGAACACGCAGATGTGGCCCTGGTATAAGTCAAGCATGAAGGAAAGAGATTGAACTGTCATGCATGCATGTCCATTAACAGCTGAGTTTGTTTAAGATGTTGCACTACACAGGGCTTGTCGCATATGCTCCCAAAATTTTATATGCGCGACCTCAACTTATATTTGGGAGCATTTGTGCG
>NC_133379.1:3150534-3167386 GCF_049309525.1 Garra rufa
TTGTGCGAGCGCGAGAAATTGTTGAGGTGCAACTTGTTTTAATTTCTTTATAAAACTTTCGCTAGTCTAACTACACAGACTGCTGTGAGCTGATACAGTGACAGCTTTGCCGTTCTCTCCAACATTACATAACCACTTAAACTTCGTCTTTTCATTCTTACCTTTAATGCTGATTTTAGATATTAGCCGTCAATCACTCTGACACTGCGGTCCACTGAAAGTCGTAACCGACAGTTTTGTATTTTTTCCCTCTCTCAACCAACCTCTGTTCCGGATTTGTACAAACTGCATTGCAATTAGGGGTGTGTGATATGGTGATTTTTAATTGTGGACAATTAAAAGGTCTCCACAAACTGCTTTTGAAGAAATATACTATATTTCGTGCTACAGCACACATTCTGACAGATGCAATTCTGCGCCGCATACATTCACATCAAATGATAACTCAGCTGCACTCACGCTGGGGCGTAATTTCCACTGGGGACACACTTTTCAAACTCCCGTTTGTAAAAACCCAAACACGCATGCGCACGTGCATTCAAAAGCAATTTCAATACCCCACATTTAGAGAGCGACTCCCCAATGTTTATTTTTTGTTATTTATACTGTAGATTGTTTAAAAATGCAGTGGTTGTCTCTAATTTAAATGGCTCTACCTATAATAGAGAAAATAAAAGTCTTGTTCATGTACTCATATTTTTTTATTCATTCTTGTCCCTTGCTTAAGGCGTAAAATAAATATTTTTAAAAAGGCTTTCAGAATCAGCCCAGTTGCTTGTAAAACATAGGCACATTTTTTTAGTGCTCCTAACTGTCACGTTAGAAACAAGGAGGTCTGGGTCCAAATGCAGGTGAAGATGAATTTTAATATAAATAAACACAAATCAACAAACAAAAGGCCAACACGGCACAAAACTAATAACTTGAACACAAAATAACAAAACCAAGAACAAGATTCAAAAGCCAGGAAATCACGGGACACATAACAAACATGACAGGAGACAATGCAGACATGAATACAGAATGAGTGGAGATGATACTTATAGTCCTGATAGTAATTGTGAACAGGTGTGCGTGTAATCAGTGCAAATGACAAGACAAACGTGAACGACTAAAGGGAGTGTAGTGTAGGACAGCGACCTCAGGTGGCTGAGGGAAACCCCACAGCCCCGATCATGACACTAACTTTTTGAAGTTGGGAGCACCAGTGCTACCAAGTAAAAAAAGTTCATTTCGAGCCCTGCTACACATCGCTGTCAGTGAGAATACTTGTTTCTCTGAATAAGTATAAGACATGTGTGTTGTGGTTTGCATCAGTTCAAGGTTTGAAAACATGGTTATGAATGGATTTGGATGGATCTCCATGATCTCTCTTTGTTTCACCCACTGCTGCTGCATCTGGAGATCCTAAGGAATTTTTTATGGCAGTCACAGGGTCAAAACCTTAGGAATCAGTCTCAAGGTGAGTGGAGGGCCAAAACTGCATTTTGACCAATAGGAAGTTCTGTATTTCCAGAGCTTTGTACCAAAGGTCTTCTTCTTGCCCTCTAAGAGGTATCTGGCGGTTGTCCTGGCATCTTTATCTGATGGCGTTGGACAGTTTGCTTATGTAAGTGCACCAAGATCCAATCAAAATGTAGCAAACCTTTGTCCACTACTGTGGTCTGGGAGGGGCCCGCCCTAAACTGGGCCCTGAAACTGTCAGTCACTTACAAACAAGGCTACTGTACTTTCCACGTTACTGAGAAAGACCTAGACTGTCTGCTGCTTACTGAAACATGGCAAATACCTAACGACTATTTCCACCTAAATCCCCTTACTCCCTCTTGATACAGCTACCTGGCCAAACCTCGTTTGACGTCTAGGGGTGGTGGTCCGGCTGCTGTCTACCCCAGTAACACCCCAGTCAAAACTATTGACTTTCAAAAGACTTCAACCTTTGAATACCTAATTCTCTAAATCTCTGGTACTTTTCCCATGGTTTTTATTCTCTTGTATCGTCCACCTAAATCAGTGTTAATTTTTTTCACTGAACTTGAATTGTTAACCCTTTTTTTGTGCTATGTCTACTTATGTGATCTTACTTGGTCCGCGTATCATCTGATCATTCAGTTATTCCACTTAATCTGGCAAACGAAAAATAGGCAAAACAGGTTGATGTGTCATTTTTGGGTTTTTCTGTATGAGCCAAAACATGACAGCTGATTTGTTTTTTCCGTTTTTCAGCTCGAAACCAAAATCCAATAAACAGGAAAACCAAAAGGAAATAATACGGCTAAATTACGTTTTTCTTTATTTTTAGCTTTGCGCATGTGCAATGAATAGCGGCGTAAAAGCCTGTCATCATTTGTGGTACACAATGTAAAGATATGTAGAAAATACACGTCATGCCAGCCGCACTGTTTTTTTGCGCGTCTAATCATGCTGGGAGCGGTCAAAATGTATGTACAAAATATAATTTATTCAGAAACATTAAAATCATACTCTTTTTTGACTTGATGGAAAATAGCAATAAATAAATATTGTATATATAGGTGCGATTTGCCGGGGGTATGGGGGCGATTTATGGGTGCGATTTGCCGGGGGGATGATAATGTGATATCCTAATTATTAATAAATAAATAAATAAAAAATCGCAAAAAAAAAAAATACAAATAACAAAAAAAATCGTGAAATCCTGGAGAGACTGGTTAGTGTAATTTGTTGACAACGCGCATTATATACCCGTCTTTTTAGGTAAGAACAAAATAATGGGTGTCAGGTCATGAAATGTTTTTAATACGACGGAAGCTGTATTATGTCCTCACAATTTAATTAAAACATCCTAGGTTAGGCCTATTAATAGTAATGATTAATTTAAAACAACGAATACATTTTATAGAGAAGGTGAGCAAAGTATCAAATGAGCTTTTTGGAAACTCCGAATCAGTAAACACTGCGTGATCCAATGTTTCGAAGCGCTCTAATCGGATCTCGAATCATTTGATTCAACTTCACGATTAGACGCGCAAAAAAGTGCGGCTGGCATGATGTTTATCTTCTACATATCTTTACATTATAGTGTACCACAAATGATGACAGGCTTTTACGCCGCTATTCATTGCGCATGCGCAAAGCGGTAAAACACAGCAAAAACTGAAAATAAAGAAAATGTAATTTAGCCGTATTATTTAGTTTTGGTTTTCCCTTTTATTGTATTTTTGGTTTCGAGCTGAAAAACGGAAAAAAGAAATCAGCTGTCATGTTTTGGCTCATTCAGAAAAACCCAAAAATGAAATATCAACCTGTTTTGCCTATTTTTCGTTTGCCAGATTAAGTGGAATAACTGAATGATCAGATGATACACGGACCTTACTTGGTGACTTTAACATACATATTTTGGTATTAACATACATATATTGCTAATATTGGTTGTGCAGACTCCCGTGAACTCATGTCTGTTTTTGAATGTTTCAGTCTTGTGCAGCATATTGACTTTTCTACACACCAAAAAGGTCACACACTGAATTTGGTTTGTACTACTGGTCTACGTAATGTTTTTGTACATGGCTCTCAGATTGGACTCTCTGATCACCACTTCATTGTACTTCATTGTGTTTTGCCTCAGGGTGAAATCTACCATAACTTTCCGTAACCTTAATTCTATTAATCAGTTACTGTTCACTAAATCTGTACAAGCACTTCTCTCTGACATTACTGAACACACCCATGAACATGCCCATGACATCCTAGCCATGTATAATACCTCTATTTCTAATGCCCTTAATATACACTCTTCCCTTAAATGCAGAACTGTACCTTCTACACATACGTCTTCCTGGTTTACCCCTGCACTTTGCAAACTGAAAACTGCTGGTCATCACCTCGAGCGCCTTTACAAGAAATCTGGCTTTAACATGCATCTCATTGCTTACAACAACCATGTTTAGCATTACAAATCTGCACTAAATACTGCACGCTCCATATACTATTCTGCCCTCATTACCAATGCTTGTTCCCATCCTAAAACACTTTTTTTTCTGTAGTCAACAAACTCACCAACCCCTCTGCACCTGTAATGAGTACCTCAATAGACCTCTGTGAATCATTCTTACACTTCTTTCAAAATAAAATCACATTTATAATCTCTTTTCGACAATGTACTCCCCTACCCACATGACTTCCCCTATGATTTTGCAACTGATACGTTTACTGACTTTGACCCTCTAACTCCTGCCTATATCTCTGAGCTACTCAATAAATCTAATCCATCTTTCTGCCATCTTGATCCTGCTCCTACTGCTTTACTCAAACTCTGCACCTGCTATTTCACGGCCTATTTCACTTCTCATTTCCAAAATTCTCAGCACTGGTGTTGTCCCTCTTGAATTAAAAACAGCTGTTACACCTGTCTCAATAAACCTGGCCTTGACCCTTCTGAAATGGCAAATTACAGACCAATTTCGAATCTTCCACTTCTTTCAAAGCTACTTGAAAAAGTTGTTGCTGCTCAACTTCAGACATTCTTGTCATCTCACAAGCTCTATGAACGTTTCCAGTCCAGTTTTCGCACTTTTCACAGCACTGATACAGCACTTCTTAAGGTTACCAATGAGGTTATGGCCACTGACTCATGCTCCATTGCCATTTTAATTCTAGTAGACCTTTCCCCCATCATCATGGCTTTAACTTCAAAATAAACGTACTATTATTATTATTATTATTATTATTATTATTATTATTATTATTATGCTTATGGAATATGAATCGTCATGAATTTGTGTATAAAAAATAGCATTATATCATGCAGGTAAGACTACTTGAATTATTAAAGGGGTCCTATTATGCTTTTTTTACTTTTTGAATTTTTAGCCAGTGTGTGGTGTGTATGTTTGGGCATAAAAAAAAACATCTATAAAGTTGCAAATCTCAAAGTCCACTCCAAAGGGAGATATTTAGTTTTTTAAAAATTCGTTTTCAAGAACAAGCTCCTTTGGACTACATTGTTTTCTGGATGCAATTTTGTCACAATGTAGATCCCGCCTACGGAAAAATTCAAATTGCTGGCGGCTGGGGAGGGACGAGGTGGGGGATTCGCCTTTAGCGAAGGAGCATGGACAGCCGCTTCTGGGATGCTTCAGTGAGCCACAGGGCTTGTATAAACGCGAGCATTGACTAAATGGCGAGTGGAACAAAGAGCACAGACCGGATTCATGACAATGGGCAGAGAGTTCAATAACGGCCTTCATAGCAATGACAGGACAGGCAGTGAGTTCAATAACGGCCTCCATAGCCATGATAAGATGGGCAGAGTGTTCAGTAATGGCCTTCATAGCCATGACAGGAAGAACAGACATGACTTGGACGAACAGATGTGATGTGACTTGGCTCTGGACGAACAGACGTGACATGACGACTCTGGATGAACAGTCGTGACTTGACACAGGAACAGCCGCTGTAACTTGACATGACACAGGATTGGCAGCAGTGACATAACGGAGCGTTGCTGTAACCGCCATTTTGTGAACGCTTTCCGTTGTCACCGCCATTTTGTGAATAATATGAAAATAAATTAATGATGAACGTGGAATCATGGACAAGTATGAGTTTGGATTTTAATGGCTGATTTATGCCAGCGCAGAAAATGTCAATCAACATAGAGTCCGGCAAATCAGAAAAATGTGCAATGTCCAGATACTCTTGTATGTAGCCCTGAAGCGATCATGTTCCCTGCTCAAGGGCTAATAATAGTCTTGCAATATGCATACCTGTTTGATGTCCGTGTGAAAAGCTGCTGGGTCCTTTGCTGGCTCTGTATTCTGTTATGGAGGGACGAAAGCGAGAAGCGGGTGGATCCAAATGCAAGCTTTTATTATCAATGAATTTAGACATGGTCATACCACGCAGGAGGTTGACATCAGCAGACAGGTATATTAGGGCAAGACATAAGAGTAATCCTTAAAACAAGCGAGTAGGAGTAATCCAATAATCAGTCCAAAGGTCAACAAGGAGCAAACAGAGTATCCTAAACCAGGCGAGGAATCAAGACAAGAATAACTAGGAAACCAGGAAATGGCTCTGTACCAATGCTAGCACTGAGAAAGCGCTAAATGCAAACAATAGACACACTCTCAGAAAGAAAGGTGCAAAAATGTACTTTTTAAGGTACAAGTGGCCGTCGCTGGGGTGGTACCCTGAAGGGTACTATTTTGTACCCCTAGCCAGAGGTACAAAATTGTACCCTATAGCTTTGTACCATTTAAGGGGCAATATTGTACCCCAAGGAACAACTGTACACATTTGTAATGAAGGCAAAAAGCATACCTTCTTTTGGTGTCTGCATGCATGCATAAATAAATCAATAAATACCTTGGCTAACAAATACACCATTTTTTTTTAGAAATGTTCTTTTAAAGAGATTTAATTACATCTCACAACAGCAGGTGTGTCAAGAAAAAACTAGCTCTTCAATAAAAAACTCATTAGACCATTTAACAAACAAGCAGCCATTTAAAAAAAACGGGAAATTTTCCCATGTGCAGTCATTACAAATTCAACTGGACAAATACAAAAAAACACTGAAATTTTTTTCTAGATGATATGCAAGAAATTCATCATAGTTCTCTAAACAGGAAATTAACATCATCCAAAATTTCTTGCTGCACTGACTGAGGCAAGTGATTTTTTTCTCTGCATTTCAAAATGAAGGCAAAAAGATTCTCTCAAAATTGCTGCAACAGCTCATTCATCTTTGGGGGTGCAGAAAAAGCAACATCAGTAGTAGATTCTTCCTCAACCTCCTCAAGTAGAGGCAGAGGGTCAGTAGTCATAGCAGCAACATGAGGGAGGAAGTACAAGGATTAAATAGAGTCTCTGATTGGATGCAGCTGTGTGAATGTAATCACTGCAAAAGATGGTGGGAAGTGTAATCCGGGTGTAATGCAACAGTGTGTGTAGTGTGAATGTCAATGTAATGAGCGGAAGCCCTCTGGTGGCGAGTGGAACGAAGAGCACAGACCGGATTCATGACACATATATTCTTCAGAGCAGCCTGCAGGTAAATGGACAGACTCCAACATTGTTGTAAATTCTGTTGATATTGAAATATAGTAGCCATCATTAACTACGCATTAGCTTATAATGACTTTATCATGTGTGTGGCCCCTCAACTAAAGTGTTGACTTGGTCCTTTGAAATACTGAAAACCACCTTTTGCACACAATTTACACAAAACACAAAAGGACTTTGATCTTAACTTTCTGCTTTATTCTTAAACATTATAACCCAGTTAAATCAACAACAATGCCAACAACATATACCATGAACTTTGGCCGGCTGATCTCATGATAATTTGAATGTGTTTTACGTGAAATGTGGTTCTACAAAACATATTTACTTTTTCACATTTCAAACTGACGTATTCATAGCATTTTAATGTAAAAATATTTACATATTTTCAGCATTTTAACTTACAATACTGACGGACTTCCGGTTTCGCTATGTAGAGGAGAGACGCGTGGTGTCAGCGCTCCGAAACAATTTTCATATTTCTCCTGTATAACACCTTATTTAAGGTTAGTTCTTTTCTACGGGTAAATTTTGAATCCGGCTGAACTGTTAACAATGAGTAAAGGTGCGCGAGCGGGTAAACATAACTCTCAGTCCAAGACGTCTCCTCTTGGCCCTGACAGCGGCAACATGGCTGATGATGTTCCAAATCCGCTAACGACTGACACGCTGGTTAGCGAACTGGACAAATTAAGAAAAAATATTACTGGTGAACTCACCACGCTGCTGAACTCGTCTCTGGATTCCCTTCGTTCGTCTATTGCATCTATTGGATCTGCATTGGCGGCCCAAGCAACTAGTATCACTGATATGGAGATCAGTCTCACTGACCACAGTGGCAGGATAACCCATCTTGAACAGGAGGTCTCGAATCTTCAGTCGAAGATGACATCGGTAACGGAGGAGAATGTCGCTTTAAGAGCTAACGTGGAGGACCTTGTTTCGCGATCAAAACGCCAGAATATTCGCGTGCTCGGCCTTCCAGAGGATGTTGAGGGAAAGGACGTCAGGCAGTTCATGACGGACTTTTTTACCGAAGTTCTCGGTGACGTCCTTTCTGTTCCGCCGGAGCTTGACAGAGTGCATCGCAGCTTGAGACCTAAACCTCGCCAAGGCCAATATCCCCGTCCGGTTATAGTGAGATTTCACCGTTATATTGAGAAGGAAATCATGCTCAAGTGGGCGAGGGCCACGAAGGAGATTCTATACAAAGGGTATAGAATCAAATTCTATGAAGACTTCTGCGCTTCAGTGGCTAAAAAGAGAGCCTCGTTCAACAACGTCAAGGGCTCGCTTTACAAGCGTGGAGTTCGCTTTGGCATGATTTACCCGGCCAAACTTCGCGTGTCATACAACGGCTCGGAGCACTATTTCGACTCCCCCGAGGCTGCAGAACGGTTCTACCATCAAATTTTTTCTGAGTAACTCCCTGGTATTTCAGAGACTAATTCATTTTTTTTTCTTTCTCAGGGGGACAAAGCCATTTCGAACTGAGTTTTTTTTATTTATTTTTTTTTTTGATGGCTTAGTGCTCGTTGATATCTGACTGACATTTTTATTCATATTCATATCTACTTAATCAGTTGTGATAAAAAGTTTTCTGGCCACTCGCCATGTTTGGATGGATGAGTATCAGAAATTATCTCCATTTGTCCTTTTTCATGTCATTAGTGTTTTTGTTTTTTGTGTTCAGGGTATGTTCATGGGTTGTGTTCAATGGAGGATTTTCTTTGTTTATTTCATATTTTAATTGTGTTTTCTTAGTTGAGGTTAAAAAAAATTGGATTTTTGCCTTTTCTTTTCAGTTAATTTCACAATTTTTGAAACGGTTGCATGAATAAGCCCACTGTTACTTCTAAGGGGGGAGTTGGTCACTCCATGAGAATTGTTACTTGAATGTACACGGGTTGGGTGGTCAAATTAAACGCTCCAAAGTATTCTCCCACCTTAAGATTCTTTCTTCCGATATTGTATTTCTCCAGGAGACACATTTGCGTATTAGTGACCATACTAGACTACGTAAACCATGGGTTGGTCAGGTGTATCATTCCAGTTTCAATAGCAGGTCTAGAGGTACAGCTATATTGATACATAAGAGAGTGATGTTCTTCATGGAGCAGGTAATCTCTGATCCTGAGGGAGGCTTTGTTATTGTTAGTGGAGCCCTTTTTCAAAAACCTGTTATTTTAGTAAACGTCTATGCTCCCAACTGGGATAATCCTTCTTTTATGTCCAAGCTTTTTTCAAAGATCCCAAATCTTGACACTCATCACCTTATTTTTGGCGGGGACTTTAACTGTGTCGTTGACAATAATCTTGATAAATCTGTGTCCAAATCATTGACGTCTTCTGCTATGTCTAGGTCCTTAGTTTCACTGATGAATCAAATAGGCTGTGTGGATCCCTGGCGCTTCTTTCATCCTTCTGATAAGGTATTCTCTTTCTTTTCTAGTGTACACCATGTTTACTCACGTATTGATTACTTTTTTCTTGATAAGGCCCTACTTCCTTCTGTAACTTCCTCTGATTACTCAGCCATCGTTATTTCTGATCATGCCCCACATATGTTAGACATTGCCTTTTTGCCTACCTTTAAGAGCCGGCCTCCTTGGAAATTTGATTCAGGGCTTTTAGCTAGAAAAGATTTTTGTGAATTTTTATCTAAAAAAATAGATTTTTTTTATTGAGACTAACAAAACAGACACTATTTCTGCTTCGCTATTATGGGAAACTTTTAAAGCCTTCATTCGTGGCAAGATCATTTCTTATACTGCCCATTTAGTTAAGATGAGAAAATCACAGCAGCAAGAGCTAATACGTTCTATTCTAGAGGTGGACAGTCTGTATTCTTGTAAGCCCAGTCCTGAACTTAAACTTAAACGTTTAAAGTTACAAACTGAATTTGATTTGCTCTCAACAAATAAAGCTGAATATTTACTTAAAAGAACCAAAGTAACCTATTATGAACATGGGGATAGGGCGGGTCGCCTTCTTGCGTCCCAGCTTAAACACCAGTCTACATCTCGTTACATTACTAAAATTTTTGATAACTCTTCAAACAAACTGGTGTATGACCCTCAAAACATCAATTTGGTCTTTTCCACCTTTTACTCCAAGCTTTATACTTCACAGTCTCCTACTGATTCTTCTTTAATGGATTCTTTTTTCGATAATTTAAAAATACCTACAGTTGACACAAACCTGATGGTGAAAGGGTGATGGATGAATGGATGGATCTGATGGATGAAAGCCTGATGGTTTCCCCTTAGATTTTTATAAGAAATTCTCTACACAAGTAGCCCCCTTACTGTTCGATATGTATAACGAGTCATTTCAACAGGGCTATCTTCCAGTCTCATTAAATCAAGCATCTATCTCTCTTTTATTAAAAAAAAAACAAAGACCCGACTTTATGTAGTAGTTACAGGCCCATTAGTTTATTGAATGCTGATATAAAAATTTTAGCAAAGTTGTTGGCAAGGCGCATGGATTCATGTCTGCCTGATATTATATCCGATGACCAAACTGGGTTTATTAGGGGACGCCAGATGTCATCTAATATTCGACGTTTGTTAAATATAATTTTTGACCAATCTTCTTCTGTGGCACCTGAAATGATCATTTCTCTGGACGCTGAAAAAGCATTGTAGAATGGAATTATTTATTTAATGTGTTAGGAAAATTTAGCTTTGGGCACAATTTGATTTCATGGATTCGTCTTTTATACTTTGCTCCCTCCGCAAGTGTTAGAACTAATTTGGATAATTCTTCTTTCTTTCCTCTTTCACGGGGGACAAGGCAGGGATGCCCTCTGTCCCCTCTTCTTTTTGCTTTGGCAATTGAGCCACTCTCTATTGCATTAAAATCTTCCCCGTTAATATCCGGCATTCACAGGGGAGGTTCTGAACATAGAGTCTCTTTATACACTGATGATTTGTTGTTATATCTCCAGGATCCTGTAGGATGTGTTGATGAGGCTGTGCGACTGCTTGATACATTTGGCTCTTTCTCTGGTTACAAATTGAACCTTACAAAAAGTGAATGTTTCTCCATAAATGATGCAGCTAGGAAATTATCTAAAAGTGCCCTACCCTTTAATTTCTCTTCTTCAGGGTTTCGTTACTTAGGGGCCAATATTTCTAATTCTTTAAGTTCCATATTTAAGAATAATTTTACTAATTTGGTTGAACAAATTAAACTTGATTTAAAACGCTGGGACTGTCTACCTCTATCTCTGGTAGGGAGAGTGGAAACTATTAAAATGAATGTTCTTCCACGTCTTTTATTCCTCTTTCAATCTCTCCCTATTTTTCTACCTAAATCTTTTTTTAACTGTCTTGATAAAATAATCTCGTCTTTTATTTGGGCAGGTAAGATTCCAAGAGTAAGCAAAGTTATTCTTCAGCGCCGTAAATGTGATGGTGGTTTAGCCCTGCCAAATTTTCTTTTTTATTACTGGTCTGCTAATATTTCCAAGATTTCAGTATGGTGCAATGCTTCAGAGTCTAACTGGTGTACACTAGAAGCTGCTACTTGTACCTCTTCTTCTCTTAAAGCATTAGTCTTTGCTCCTTTGTCCCTCCAAACTTCTAGTTATACAAGGAACCCCATTGTGCTATCAACTCTAAAAATTTGGAAACAATTTCGAAAACATTTTCAGTTAGAATCACTTTCTGTTTTCAGCCCTATTTGCAACAATCACTTGTTTTTGCCGTCTATGGTTGATCACACTTTTAAAAGATGGAGTGATAAAGGCATTGTTAATTTCTCAGATCTTTTCATTGATAATCGTTTTGCTACTTTCAATGACCTTATGTCCAAATATAATTTACATAAAACAGATTTATTCAGGTATTTTCAGCTTCGTAATTTTGTAAGAACTAATTTCTCTAGTTTCCCCCAATTGCCAGAAAAATCCCTGCTTGAGAGTTTATTTGGTAACACTTTATTTCGATGGTCCATCTGTTGACACTCTACTAGTTATCAGTATTCATTTAGTTGCATGTCAACAGTGCATCAGTTGACATTCAACAACATTGTTTCAACAGACAAGCAACATACATTCAACTAACTGCCTGTAGATTATAAAGTGCATGTTAGTTTCTAATTTATAGATTTTACAAAAAGTGCATGTTGACTGTCAGTATGTCTTTTTCAACATGTTATTAACTAATAGTCAGCTAACTTTCTGTAGATTGTGTTACCATCTTCTAAATTGTCTACCAACTTATTAAAATTAATCTGTCAGTTGATAGTCTACAGTCATGTCAACATATGATCAACAGCATATTATATCATCCTTACTTAAGAGCCTCAAATGCATCAAATGAATAATTACTTAACCATCTCATTTTTACCAAAATCACTAGTTTGTTATCTGTTGATAGTTAACTAAACATTAGTTGTGCATCTGTTGTGTGTCAACTAATCTAAAGTTTACATTCAGCAGACTATTAGTAGGCATTCTCAACTAAGCATTTGTAGATATATTTTAGGACTATCCAATTAAAGTGAAAAACAGTTGATAACAGTAGAAAGTCTATCAACAGAACACATACAAGCATGCATTAATTGTATGCAATATATTTGCAGTTTAAAATGAAAGTCAATACCAGACAATGAAAATACAATAGAACAAACACTACAGGCAGGATATTGGAGAAAGTTGTTTTATTAACAATATATTTACACAAACCCACTGTTTGCTAGTGTATCCGATCTGAACAGTCTGATTATGTGTGGCAAGTTTGACATCAATTAACAAATATTTATATATAAAACATATATAAAACAAACAAACAGAAGTTACTTTACTCCTGAGGTGACATGGTGCTGTTTGTTTGTTTGTTTTATATAATTTACCCATTTAATGGCGAATATAAAAGGATATAAAACGTAACTGACCAAAATATGCAGGAAAATTCTCATTTTGATAATAAAACATAAAAATATTTTTATAGTCGCTAGTCACACTCCTACCTCGAAACCTAACATTAACCATATCTCTCTGTACAGTAATAAAAAAAAACATGAAAGACGGAAACGTGCAATCGCAATAATTTATTCATAAACAAAAATGTCAACAGCTGTGCCAAAAAGTAATCCAAATGACTATGCGTCTGCAGCCGCAGTCGTCTATGGCGGAATACAGTAGGGTTCTTTGAGGTGCAGAGCAGGATTTAAATTGTTGATGGCTGAAAATATTACCCAGATTATTATCCTGATCCTCTCCGTCTAGGCGCCCGCGCATCGTTCAGACACATCTCACCAGAAACACGGCATGTCGTAATCTGTGGCGAATGCTGGCAAGAGCCAATGAGCATTCGGTTTTCCTGCCGTAAAACCTGTAGTTTCCTAGTGCGTCTGTATTTGAAATTGTAAAAAATGCATTTGAGCGCGGTTTTATGGCTGTTGCTGCTGGACTCGCTGCTTTAGATGGAAATGAAGATCGTCAGATAAAGGCTTGAATTTGAGTCTGGTCTAGGCATGTGCCGGTATCAAATTTTCATGCTGCGATTAATTGATTGAGCTTTTATCACGGTATACGGTATTATCACAATATTTTAATTGCTCAGGAGAAATGGATGGAGTGGTGGTGGTGGTGGGGGAGGGAACAACTTGCATTAAAAAAACAACTTGTATTACAATAGGTGTAATTGCGATTGTCAAAACATTTGGTAACTAAACAGAATTTTACACAATTTTCACGATTTCAATTCTTGGGATTTGATTTCAATCTTGATTCAATATGGACTCTTTGGATAAAAATTAGGTAGGCTACAGTAGATAGCCTACATATAAATTTTTCTCAAGAAAAAAAAATATATCTCACATAATGCTGTAAACATACAGAGAGCCCTGTCAGCTGGTAGTATTAAAAATTAACAAATTAAATTAAATACAATTTTGTTTTCATTATAATAACAATTAAATAACAAGTAAAAATATAATGCAAATGTAATATAGTGCATATATTTAGCAAAATACTCCTCTATAGCTATTTTTTTTCTAGTCAACTAAGGTAAATGTAACGTTCTGTGACATAATTGTTCACCTGCAGTTTTATTGACCTCTTTCCGTGGTTGAAAAACACTGATTGATCGATATTATGTAGGCATATCTTTCGGTAAAGTTGTACTGTATCTTTAAATAAAAAGTAACAGATGATCGGTTTACTTGAACTGAATCCCTACAGCGATCGGTCACGTCACATTTACAAGCACCAAAACGGTATTTATTGTCTGAATTTCGTAATAAAATGGACAGAACCTGAGAGCTGAGAATTGTTTTCATATCAAAAGTAACCTGCTCTGTTCTAGTAGTCTGTCGGTCTCCATGTTCTCTTTGCTCCGTGATTTTTCTCTGTGTGAGAACATGGATGCGTGGCGCGAGAGCGTGTGAGAAGTGTAAATTGCGTGAGTCTCACGCTGAATGCGTAGAGTTGGCAGCCCTGCTTTTAAAATGGGAATAAATCGTCGGCAGTGTTCCTCCTTCCGCCATGCTCCTTCTCCGTGTGAGGATTGTTTACATTAGACTAGAGTGCGCACTGCGCCGCATGCGCACAGTGCTTCTACATGTGGGGATTGTTTACATTCAGAGTGCGCACGTGTTTCGCGCAGCATATACACCGTGTTTGTTTAAGCGGTTGATGGAAAATAAGCTATTGCGCGTTCTATAAATATAAATT
Organism: Garra rufa; assembly: GCF_049309525.1. Lineage (NCBI taxonomy): Eukaryota > Metazoa > Chordata > Actinopteri > Cypriniformes > Cyprinidae > Garra > Garra rufa. Next base: position 3,165,269 of record NC_133379.1, read on the forward strand.
CTGATCTATTATTTTTCACGGTATTTTGAAGTGCCCACGATAACGATATCGTGCATATTCATCACCGCGATTTATTGCATTACCGAATACCGGCACATGTCTAGTCTGGTCCTCGCAATCGCATGAATTCTGAAAATCTGGATTACAGCGCTCAAATCAAATCATTTAATTTTGTAATTAAGATGCGTGTTCGGTGTATTTTATGGTTCTAGTGTTACAGTTAGTCACAGCATGTCAGAGAAAACGCCTGTTGTGTCCCACGACTCCCACCACGGCAAACAAAGTTAATTAATATTACATGAATGGTTAAACGATTGCAGAAATGTCATTTATTTTAATGGTTTAAAGTGTAGTCTTGTTGAACATTTTGTAGACCTGTTCTTGGAAACGAGCTGGTAACCGAAATCACAGAACAGAATGTAAGTTAATGTTATAATTTCATATTAAGTAAACTATTAAATTACTTAATAATGCAGTTGAATACACAAGGCAATTTGTATGACAACTAAAAACAGCAATAATAATTAAATTAGTGCTGCGATGTCGGTATTCACAAGGATTTGTTTTTAGGTGTGTCAATATGTTAGTATTGTACGTTAAAATGCTAAAAAAATACGTATGTATTTGTATGTTTAGATGCTGTAAATACGTCAGTATTGTACGTTTTAGTGTCTGGAAAAACGTAAGTAAATGTACATTTTGTAGAACCACATTTTACGTAAAATAAATACGAATTATCATGAGATCACGTTGGTTTTATATATAAATATTTGTTAATTGATGTCAAACTTGCCACACATAATCAGACTGTTCAGATCGGATACACTAGCAAACAGTGGGTTTGTGTAAATATTAGGGCTGTAACGTCCCAGTCGATTAGTCGATTAATTGGTCTATACGGTCTGGTTCGACCAAAATTTTGATTGGTCGATTTTTTGCCGCGCTCATTTCATCAGTTTGGCCGCGCTCATTTCATCAGGTGGAAAGCACTAATTGCTAATGGGGGTGTTTTCAGAGCACCCCTGTTTCATAGTCTGTTTTCAGAACACCCCCATTGTTTTCAGGCTTTAGAAGGTTTGATGCTGAATATTATTTATTTAATAAAAAGCTAGTGTACTCAGCGGTCCTTGCCGCGGTATAAACACAAGCATAGAGAGGCCACGTCGCCTCAGCACACCACGTGCAGTGAAAATGGGAGATTTTCATCATACAGTACGCTGATAGATTAACTGATTCTAAAGGGAGTGTTCTATTATATTAGCATTGCAGTCATTAGGATAACAGAGGTAGTAAAACGTGGTTCAGGCTGAATTAATTACGATGTATCATAATCGGTCTGTATATAGGAAACATAAACATTCACCTCTGTAACACTATATGCGTTAATCAGAATTACGATGCGATCAAATGGCGCCAAACATACGCACGTGAATTACACGCGCATCACTTCTCTGCATTCAATATGAACTGAACTACAACATCACCTGATGACAACGGTCAGACATACAGCGGTAACATTATTGCAGTATGACGGGTAAAGAAAGATTCATTCATTTACATTCATGCACGCACATTTACAACTCACTCACTGACGATAGCAGAGAATGAAACCGAAAGTAACTTAAACAACTCCGGCGCAACTCCAGTCAGCGCTCTGTACACGCACAACTTAATCATATGCCAATAGCAGGTCTACCTTTACAAAACGAATAAGGAATTTAGACCGGGGTTAAATTGGTTTTGTTTTTGATATTCGTGACACATTCAGCGATAAACACCAATAACTTTAAAACGACTTGCCCTAAAAAAGTCTAAACGGTGTGATAGCCAAAAGGGCATAGCTGATCATGTTTCACAGCCTTCATTTTCAGTATTTTCGCTCTGTATAATGAGTACTGCCCCAAACAAGCCGTCGCAATGTGCATTAAGCCGGGAGAGCTCGCTCTCAGCGGAGCGTTCAGTAAGGGACCGTGGGGAAAGTGCAAGTTTTCTTTCTTTTTTTTTTTTGTTTTTTTTTTGTTTTGTTTTTTTGCTGTAGCTCAGTGAGCGTTGTTTTTGTGATAGCTTATTTGTAAAGCCTTTCATGCATGGTACAGATGCTATAAATTGTATTATATT
>NC_133379.1:3167886-3197554 GCF_049309525.1 Garra rufa
TCTTGAGCATCAGTTAATGTGTTCATTCTTTGTAATAGTTATGTATGAGTCCCTCAATTGTTCTCAGTGTAAAAAGCTGGATCATTCATTTACTTTCGGAAAGGGTTCAAATTTGCAGATGCTGCTGGAAAACCAAAGAATGTGCAGGAGCTAGAGGATTTTTTCTGAAGAACAACAGGCAGCAGAACTGCTTAGGGCCAACAAAGAACTCATAAAAAATGATTACAAAACACAAAAACAATTGTGAATCATCCAGGAGGGTATGCAAACTTTGGAATGGGGTCATAAAATCAGTTATTAATTTGTCTTGTGGAGTATATTTAACATCTGTTGTATAAAATAGCTTATTCAGGGCAGTATTGATAAAAAAAACAACTTAAAAATAAAAATAAATATTTTTTTTTTTAAATATTAACATTTTGCATAATCTGCAGGGATATGTAAACCTATGAAAAAATACACAACTGTATTTAAACATTAAATTATTTAAACTGATTTACTTCTGTTTTTTGAGACTTTTAACTTTATATTCAAATCGACTTTTATTTTTATGATTTACATTTATATATTTAAAGTTATGCATTCACAATTCACATTTAAATATGTACACATTTAGATTTACTTATATTCAGACTTATAGCTATATATTCAAATTTATAACTATATTCAGATTTACTTTTATATAAGTATATATTAACAATTTAACTATATATTAACAATTTACATTTATATATTCAGACTTATAACTTTATTACATTCAGATTTACATTTATATATTCAGACTTATACAGTGGTGTGAAAAAGTGTTGGTCCCCTTCCTGATTTATTTATTTATTTATTTTTTTTTTTTTTGCATGTTTGTCACACTTTAATGTTTCAGTTCATTAAACAAATTTAAAAATTAAAGATAACACAAGTAGACACAACATGAAGTTTTTAAATTAAGTTTTTTTATGAAGGGAAAACAAAACTTAAACCCACATGGCCCCCCGTTAAAACATAACTGTGGTTTATCACACCTGAGTTCAGTTTCTCTAGCCAAACCCAGGCCTGATTATTGCCACACCTGTTCGCAATCATGAAAATCACTTTAATAGGACCTGCCTGACAAAGTGAAGTAGATCAAAAGATCCTCAAAAGCTATACATCATGTTGAGATCCGAAGAACTATAGGAACAAATGAAAAAGTAACTGAGATCTATCAGTCTGGAAAAGGTGATAAAGCCATTTCTAAAGCTTTGGGACTCCAGCGAACCACAGTGAGAGCCATTATGCACAAATGGCGAAAACATGGAACAGTGGTGAACCTTCCCAGAAGTGGCCGGCCGACCAAAATTACCCCAAAAGCACAGCGACGACTCATCCAAGAGGTCACAAAAGACTCCACAACAACATCTAAAGAACTGCAGGCCTCTCTTGCCTCAGTTAAGGTCAGTGTTCATGACTCCACCATAATGGTTAGAGAGTCGGACTTGTAACCCAAAGGTTGCGGGTTCGAGTCTCAGGTCCGGCAGGGATTGTCGGTGGAGAAGGTGAATAACCAGCACTTTCTCCACCCTCAATACCACGACTGAGGTGAGTCCCTTGAGCAAGGCACCGTACCCCCAACTGCTCCCTGGGCGCCGCAGCAATGGCTGCCCACTGCTCCGGGTGTGTGTTCACAGTGTGTGTGTGTGTTCACTACTGTGTGTGTGCACATGGATGGGTTAAATGCAGAGCACAAATTCCTAGTATGGGTCACCATACTTGGCCTCACTTCACCTCCTTTAAATCCACCTCTGAATGGCTGAAGAAAAACAAAAAGAAGACTTTGGAGTGGCCTAGTCAAAGTCCTGATCTGAACCTTATTGAGATGCTGTGGCATGACCTTAAAAAGGCGGTTCATGCTCGAAAACCCTCCAATGTGGCTGAATTGCAACAATTCTGGCAAGATCAGTGGCCAAAATTCCTGCACAGCGCTGTAACAGACTCTTTGCAAGTTATCGCAAACGCTTGATTGCAGTTGTTGTTGCTAAGGGTGGCCCAACCAGTTATTAGGTTTAGAGGGCAAACACTTTTTCACACAGGGCCATGTGGGTTTGGATTTTGTTTTCCCTCCATAACAAAAAACTTCAGAAAAAAAAAAAAAAAAACAGAAAGGGCCAACACTTTTTCACACCACTCTAACTATATATTCAGACTTAAAACTATATATTCAGATTTACATTTATATATTTAGACTTATAACTATACACTCAGATTTATTTTATATACAGGTGCATTTAAAAAAAAAACAATTAGAATATCCTGAAAAAGTGCTGAGATGGTATCAACTTTTAATTTACTTACTAAAAATGTCAAAACATATTGGCAAAACACATGGCAATTCCCTAATCAGCCACTAGGGTAAAAAGAAAGGTTTTGAAAGTTGTGCACTCTCCTCCCCTACGTTATAACACAGTTCTTATATCTATATCTACCCGATGGAAAAAGCTATTACAAAAATATTATTCATTTTGGAGATGCAATTCCCTAATCAGCCACTAGTAAAATTAATTGTTGTGAGAAATGTCCACTGCCCCCCTCTGTTGAGTGACACTGATTTCATGTCTATGACTTCCTGCTGAAGAAAGTTATTACAAAAAGAAGATTGATTTCGGACATTCAATTTCCTAATCAGCCACTTGGGGTAAAAAGAGAGGTTGTGAAAAATGCCCACTGTCCCCCTCCATTGAATGACACTGGTTTAATGTTTTTATCTTCTTGCTGTAAAAAGTTATTACAAAAAGAAGGTTACTTTTGGACATGCAATTCCCTTTTCTACCAGTAGGGGTAAATTGGAAGGTTGTGAAAAATGTCCACTCTCCCCTTCTATTGATTGACACTGGTCTCATGTCTCTATCTTCCTGCTGTAAAAAGTTATTACAAAAAGAAAGTTCATTTTGGACATGTAATTCCCTTTTCTACCTTTGGGGCTAAATTGGAAGGTTGTGAAAAATGTCCACTCTCCCCTTCTATTGATTGACATTGGTCTCATGTCTCTATCTTCCTGCTGTAAAAAGTTATTACAAAAAGAAAGTTCTTTTTGGACATGCAATTCCCTTTTCTACCAGTAGGGATAAATTGTAAGGTTGTGAGAAATGTCCACTGTCCCCTTCTATTGATTGACACTGGAGTCATGTCTCTATGATCCTGCTGACAAAAGTTATTACAAAATGAAGGTTCATTTTGGACATGCAATTCATTTTTCTAGCAGTAGGGGTAAATTGGAAGGTTGTGAAAAATGCCCACTGTCCCCCTCTATTGATTAACCCTGGTCTCATGTCTGTATCTTCCTGCTGTAAAAAGTTATTACAAAAAGAAGGTTAATTTTGGACATGCAATTCCCTTTTCTACCAGTAGGGGTAAAATGGAAGGGTGTGAAAAATGCCCACTGTCCCCCTCTATTGATTGACACTGGTCTCATGTCTCTATCTTCCTGTTGTAAAAAGTTATTACAAAAAGGAAGTTAATTTTGGACGTCCAATTCCATTTTCTACCAGTAGGGGTAAATTGGAAGGTTGTGAAAAATGTCCACTGTCCCCCTCTATTGATTGACAATGGAGTCATGTCTCTATCTTCCTGTTGTAAAAAGTTATTACAAAAAGGAAGTTAATTTTGAACGTGCAATTCCCTTTTCTACCAGTAGGGGTAAATTGGAAGGTTGTGAAAAATGTCCACTGTCCCCCTCTATTGATTGAGACATGTGACCAGTGTCAATCTTCCTGCTGTAAAAAGTTATTACAAAAAGGAAGTTAATTTTGGACATGTAATTCCCTTTTCTAACAGTAGGGGTAAATTGGAAGGTTGTGAAAAATGTCCATTGTCCCCCTCTATTGATTGACACTGGTCACATGTCTCTATCTTCCTGTTGTAAAAAGTTATTACAAAAAGGAAGTTAATTTTGGACGTCCAATTCCATTTTCTACCAGTAGGGGTAAATTGGAAGGTTGTGAAAAATGTCCACTGTCCCCCTCTATTGATTGACAATGGAGTCATGTCTCTATCTTCCTGTTGTAAAAAGTTATTACAAAAAGGAAGTTAATTTTGAACGTGCAATTCCCTTTTCTACCAGTAGGGGTAAATTGGAAGGGTGTGAAAAATGCCCACTGTCCCCCTCTATTGATTGACACTGGTCTCATGTCTCTATCTTCCTGTTGTAAAAAGTTATTACAAAAAGGAAGTTAATTTTGGACGTCCAATTCCATTTTCTACCAGTAGGGGTAAATTGGAAGGTTGTGAAAAATGTCCACTGTCCCCCTCTATTGATTGACAATGGAGTCATGTCTCTATCTTCCTGTTGTAAAAAGTTATTACAAAAAGGAAGTTAATTTTGAACGTGCAATTCCCTTTTCTACCAGTAGGGGTAAATTGGAAGGTTGTGAAAAATGTCCACTGTCCCCCTCTATTGATTGAGACATGTGACCAGTGTCAATCTTCCTGCTGTAAAAAGTTATTACAAAAAGGAAGTTAATTTTGGACATGTAATTCCCTTTTCTAACAGTAGGGGTAAATTGGAAGGTTGTGAAAAATGTCCATTGTCCCCCTCTATTGATTGACACTGGTCACATGTCTCTATCTTCCTGTTGTAAAAAGTTATTACAAAAAGGAAGTTAATTTTGGACGTCCAATTCCATTTTCTACCAGTAGGGGTAAATTGGAAGGTTGTGAAAAATGTCCACTGTCCCCCTCTATTGATTGACAATGGAGTCATGTCTCTATCTTCCTGTTGTAAAAAGTTATTACAAAAAGGAAGTTAATTTTGAACGTGCAATTCCCTTTTCTACCAGTAGGGGTAAATTGGAAGGTTGTTAAAAATGTCCACTGTCCCCCTCTATTGATTGAGACATGTGACCAGTGTCAATCTTCCTGCTGTAAAAAGTTATTACAAAAAGGAAGTTAATTTTGGACATGTAATTCCCTTTTCTAACAGTAGGGGTAAATTGGAAGGTTGTGAAAAATGTCCATTGTCCCCCTCTATTGATTGACACTGGTCACATGTCTCAATGATGCTGCTGACAAAAGTTATTACAAAATTAAGGTTAATTTTGGACATGCAATTACCTTTTCTACCAGTAGGGGTAAAATGGAAGGGTGTGAAAAATGCCCACTGTCCCCCTCTATTGATTGACACTGGTCTCATGTCTCTATCTTCCTGTTGTAAAAAGTTATTACAAAAAAGCGTTAATTTTGGATGTGCAATTCCCTTTTCTACCAGTGGGGGTAAATTGGAAGGTTGTGAAAAATGTCCACTGGTCCCCTCTATTGATTGACACTGGTCTCATGTCTCTATCTTCCTGTCGTAAAAAGTTATTACAAAAAGAAGGTTAATTTTGGACATGTAATTCCCTTTTCTACCAGTGGGGGTAAATTGGAAGGATGTGAAAAATGTCCACTGTCCCCCTCTATTTATTGACACTGGTCTCATGTCTCTATCTTCCTGTCGTAAAAAGTTATTACAAAAAGAAGGTTAATTTTGGACATGTAATTCCCTTTTCTACCAGTGGGGGTAAATTGGAAGGATGTGAAAAATGTCCACTGTCCCCCTCTATTTATTGACACTGGTCTCATGTCTCTATCTTCCTGTCGTAAAAAGTTATTACAAAAAGAAGGTTAAATTTGGACATGTAATTCCCTTTTCTACAAGTGGGGGTAAATTGGAAGGATGTGAAAAATGCCCACTGTCCCCCTCTATTGATTGAAACTGGAGTCATGTCTCTATCTTCCTGCTGTAAAAAGTTATTACAAAAAAAGGGTTAATTTTGGATGTGCAATTCCCTTTTCTACCAGTAGGGATAACTTGGAAGGTTGTGAAAAATGTCCACTGTCCCCCTTTATTGATTGACACTAGTCTCTTGTCTCTATCTTCCTGTCGTAAAAAGTTATTACAAAAAGAAGGTTAATTTTGGACATGTAATTCCCTTTTCTACCAGTGGGGGTAAATTGGAAGGTTGTGAAAGATGGCCACTGTCCCCCTCTTTTGATTGACACTGGTCCCATGTCTCTATGATCTTGCTGACAAAAGTTATTACAAAAAAAGGGTTAATTTTGGATATGCAATTCCCTTTTCTAGCAGTAGGGGTAAATTGGAAGGATGTGAAAAATGTCCACTGTCCCCCTGTATTGATTGACACTGGTCTCATGTCTCTATGATCCTGCTGATGAAAGTTATTTGAAAAAGAATGTTAATTTTGGACATGCAATTCCCTAATCAGCCATGGCTGTCTCCTGTCCCCTTCTATTGATTGACAGTGGTCTCATGTCTATAGGCCCTTTAACCCTTTCATGCATGAATTATGGAAAACATTATCTAAATTATTTTATGATTTTTTTTATAATTTTAACATGACGCTAAAATTGAATTCCATTTTCATAAAATTCAGTTCCATTAAAAAATGATTAACCTGTATATATATATATATATATGATTAATAAAACACATTGTAGGAACAATAACAATAGTTACATATGTGCAGAAACCTGTTAGCAATATAGGCAAACATAAAAAATAGCTGATTGTATGAACTTATTATACTTCATCCTTGTATTACTTACACTGTCCTCTGGATATTCTAAATTATTCTGTACTGACTCCTTGACCTGTGCAGTACATGTTTGGCAGGCAAAATGTAAATTTGTCTCCATATGTATGTGTAAAGTTGCCATTTAATGATATAATAATTCATTTTAAATGGTTATTTATGTTGATATATTTGTTATTTTACAATATAATACAATTTATAGCATCTGTACCATGCATGAAAGGCTTTACAAATAAGCTATCACAAAAACAACGCTCACTGAGCTACAGCAAAAAAAAAAAACAAAAAAAAAAAAAACGAAGAAAACTTGCACTTTCCCCACGGTCCCTTACTGAACGCTCCGCTGAGAGCGAGCTCTCCCGGCTTAATGCACATTGCGACGGCTTGTGCGGGGCAGTGCTCATTATACAGAGCGAAAATACTGAAAATGAAGGCTGTGAAACATGATCAGCTATGCCCTTTTGGCTATCACACCGTTTAGACTTTTTTAGGGCAAGTCGTTTTAAAGTTATTGGTGTTTATCGCTGACTGTGTCACGAATATCAAAAACAAAACCAATTTAACCCCGGTGAATTACGTACATATATAATTAATTAAATTAGCACCATAGTATCGTGTATCGGCGATCTCCCAGGCTGACGATAGGGCGATATGAAAATTGAGCATATCGCCCAACACTAGTAAAAGTCTATTCGTGTCTCAGCCGCGAAGCTGAGCTCTTATGTTCAGCCTCGTTCTGTGCGAGCTGCGCAGAGCGGCTGAAATGATAGTGTCTGACAGTTATACTTATAACATATGACAAAAATAATTTTCTAAATTATGTTGCACATTCCTCAAAAGTTCTTGTGATATCACTAGTTGACAACATAGTACTGTTTTCAGAAATCACAGGCTATGATATTGCGCAGGTGCACGTGATGTCACCGCTGTCAGAGACGACAGACTCGTGTGTCAGACTCATTTCAGAGCAAAATAATTAGGTCAAAAACGATTTAATATACTGCAAATAGCCTATTAGTTTTTTATGTTTATTTAAAATTAATTTAGACAGACAACAAGGCTACCAAGTACTGAGCACAGTGCGTATCTAATTAATGTAACGTACTTTTTTTTCCTTCTCCACAACGTCTTTTTTAGTCGATTTTTAGTCGAAAGTTTCAGGACTTCAGTCGACCAAGATTTTCTTTGGTTGATTACAGCCCTAGTAAATATATTGTTAATAAAACAACTTTCTCCAATATCCTGCCTGTAGTGTTTGTTCTATTGTATTTTCATTGTCTGGTATTGACTTTCATTTTAAACTGCAAATATATTGCATACAATTATTGCATGCTAGTATGTGTTCTGTTGATAGCTTATAGACTTTCTACTGTTATCAACTGTTTTTCACTTTAATTGGATAGTTCTAAAATATATCTACAAATGCTTAGTTGAGAATGCCTACTAATAGTCTGCTGAATGTAAACTTTAGATTAGTTGACACACAACAGATGCACAACTAATGTTTAGTTAACTATCAACAGATAACAAACTAGTGATTTTGGTAAAAATGAGATGGTTAAGTAATTATTCATTTGATGTATTTGAGGCTCTTAAGTAAGGATGATATAATATGCTGTTGATCATATGTTGACATGACTGTAGACTATCAACTGACAGATTAATTTTAATGGTAGACAATTTAGAAGATGGTAACACAATCTACAGAAAGTTAGCTGACTATTAGTTAATAACATGTTGAAAAAGACATACTGGTAGTCAACATGCACATTTTGTAAAATCTATAAATTAGAAACTAACATGCACTTTATAATCTACAGGCAGTTAGTTGAATGTATGTTGCTTGTCTGTTGAAACAATGTTGTTGAATGTCAACTGATGCACTGTTGACATGCAACTAAATGAATACTGATAACTAGTAGAGTGTCAACAGATGGACCATCGAAATAAAGTGTTACCATCTCAGGTTGCTTTCATCTAGAACTTCATCTCTCTTATGTTTGAAGTCAACATGGGAGAAAGAGTTAGAGCTTAGCTTGTCTAAAGAGCTATGGTCCGAGGCCCTTGCTAGAGTTAATTCTACTTCTGCCTGTGCCCGGTTAAGTTTAATTCAGCTAAAGGTGTTGCACCGAATCCACTTTACCAAAGCTAGACTCCATAAATTGTTTCCAGAAACAGATGACACTTGTATTAGATGCTCCTTCTCTCCAGCTGACCATGTTCATACATTTTTCAGTTGCCCTAAATTGGCTTTATACTGGGCTTCCTTTTTTGATTTTCTTTCAAGGGCTTTACATATTTCTCTTTCTCCTTGTCCAATGGTTGCTATCTTTGGTGTGTCTGTGTCTTCTTCTACTCTTTCGAAACAACAAACAGATGTCATTGCATTTGCCTCCCTTGTTGCTAGAAGATGCATTTTGTTACATTGGAAGTGTCCATCTCCACCCCCAACTACCTCCTGGTTAAAAGACCTCATGTCACTCCTTTCTCTAGAAAAATTGAAGTACACTATTCAGGGCTCAACTGTTAAATTCTATAAAATTTGGAATCCCATCATAAATACCTTTGACTCTTTAACCTCACTAGATTCTGACTGAGTTTTGTTAGTATGTGAATATACTTTTATATGTATAATTGTTTTGGTTAATTTAGTTGTTGTTGTTGTTGTTGTTTTCCTCTCTTATTTGAAAAATGTCATTATATACATTTCATACTTTTGTAAATATATAGTATGTATAGTATATATAATTTCATTATAATCCTCCTGAGGGGTTTATGGGTTGGGAAGTAAGTGGGCATAGGGGAAAAAAACACAGTTTTTCTCACTGTACTGTTTTGTGTTACATCTGTCTCACTATGTGATGTTTCATTAACAAATTTCAGGAGGAGCTCGCGCAGATAATTAACACGGCCAATTCATCATCAGCAATCACTCCCTATCCAATCACTCTCCCTATCCAATTACTACAGTCCCTTTAAATAACCAAGCAGTCCTACCTTCAGCTATCTCTGATTCCAGCATCGCTGCAAAATGTCCGAGACTGAAACGCCTCCCGAGGACTACTCCACGGACTCTGATAGTCCTGCCGTCGAGCCCACCAACGCTTCGCAGGACCCCACAAACGAGCCCGCGGCTGCATCGCGGGGCCGCAGGCCCTCTCGCACCGCCGCTGCTCGCTCTCCAAGACGCCAGACCACGCCTTCTCCAACACCTTCCAGGCGTCAGACGTCTTCGCCAGCGTCATCATACGCTTCGGCCCTCTCCTCCGCCCCAGCTAAGGGGAAATGGACCTTTCGAGCTTCTCGGCCTCTACGAATCCCTCCAACCGAGGGAGAAACCAAAAGCCACGCCTCCCTCCAAGGCTGCTCGCAGAGCGCGCGCGGACCGCGGCGCTCCATACTCCACGCCGAGACGCAGCAAAAGGTCGTCTCCTGTGAATTGTTTGTCTGCAGAATTACTCCATCACCCTGACTCACATTTTACTGATTATGTCCTTTCAGGTCTCACGCACGGCTTCCACCCCGGCATCCTAAGTCTCCCCTCCCAAAGCCTCGTCTGCCCAAATCTCAACTCTGCTCTCACCGAACCCGAAGTTGTCGACGACCTGATCAAAAAGGAAATCGAGTCCAGCTTCATGATCGGCCCCTTTCCCACCCCCCCTTCCCCATTTTTCGAGTCAGCCACCAGGAAATTCTCAGGCAAAAAACGCCTTATTATTGACCTGTCATCTCCCCATAATTCCCCATTCCCAAGCATTAACAGCCTCATCCCGCTCGAAGAGTTCTCTCTTTATTACCACGACGTCGACCAAGCCATCACGCTGATTAAAAAGGCTGGTCGCGGCGCTTGGCTGGCCAAAGTCGACATTACTTCCGCCTTCAAAGTAATGCCCATCCACCCTGATTTCTGGCACTTATTTGGCATCCGCTGGAAAAACTAATTCTATTTCGCCGTCCGCCTCACGTTCGGCTGCAGAAGCAGCCCTAAAATTTTCGACACTTTGTCGGAGGCAATTTGCTGGATCCTCTCCAACAACTACAACATTCCCTATCTGATCCATCTCCTAGACGATTTTTTAATCATCTCGCCTGCAGACTCCGTCCCAGCCGCCCACCTCTTGACAACCCAAAAGCTGTTTTCTGAGCTCGGGGTTCCCCTCGCTAAGGAAAAAACCGAGGGCCCTGCCACTTCTATCGAATTTTTGGGTATCAATTTGGATTCCCAAAAATTCCAGGCCTCCCTTCCTAAGGAAAAAATTGACAGAACTATTCTGGTAGCCTCCACCCTGATAACCAGCTCCAGCTGTTCAAAACGCGAGCTGTTATCCGTCCTGGGCCATCTAAATTTCGCCATGCGCATAATCCCCCAAGGCCGCCCCTTCATCTCTCATCTCACGCTCGAGCGCCCCGCTTATTTCCCTATGCCACAGCAATGCCCGCTCACGCTCGAGCGCCCCGCTTATTTCCCCATGCCACAGCAATGCCCACTCATGCTCGAGCACCCCGCCTATTCCCTTTACGCACTGCAATGCCCGCTCTCGCTGCAGCCCCCGCTTATTTTCCCACGCCGCAGCAGTGCCCGCTTACGCTCGAGCGCCCCGCTTATTTCCCCATGCCGCAACACTGCCCGCTCACGCTCGAGCGCCCCGCTTACGCACTGCAATGCTCGCTCTCGCTGCAGCCCCTGCTTATTCCCCCACGCCGCAGCAGTGCCCGCTCACGCTCGAGCACCCCGCTTATTTTCCCATGCCACAACAATGCCCGCCCATGCTCGAGCGCCCCGCCTATTCCCTTTACGCACCGCAATGCCCGCTCTCGCCGCAGCCCCCGCTTATTTTTTCACGCCGCAGCAGTGCCCGCTCACGCTCGAGCGCCCCGCTTATTTCCCCATGCCACAGCAATGCCCGCTCACGCTCGAGCACCTCGCTTATTTTCCCATGCCGCAGCAATGCCCGCTCACGCTCGAGCGCCCCGCTTACGCACTGCAATACCCGCTCTCGCTGCAGCCCCTGCCTATTTTTCCATGCCGCAGCAATGCCCGCTCTGACTAGAGCGCCCCGCTTATTTTCCCATGCAGCAGCAATGCCCGCTCTGACTAGAGCGCCCCGCTTATTCCCCTTTCACGCAGCAATACCAGCCCACGCTGCAGCCCCCGCCAGTCCCTTTTAGCACAGCAAAGCCCACTCATCCCAGAGCACCTAGCATGTTTCCCCTCCGCCGCAGCAGTACCCACCCCCAAGAGAACGCCATTCTTCATTCCCCCACATAAGGTTTTCTTTGCTTTTCCTTCCCTAGCAGGGCCCGCAGCAGCTCCTCCCGCGCTTCCCCGCTGCTAATCGTCCAGCATCCCTCCAGCCCAAGTTAAGCTTTTTTTGGGGGGCCACCTGGCTGCTGTCCTGCAGTTATCTTGCACTTTGGGGAGCGCTATTGGATTGGGGCCAAATGCCGAGCTCGGACCCCTCTCCCTGGGCAGGGGGAGTGCCCCGGGCTCGGGAATGACTACCGAGCTCGGAGCCCTCTCCCGGACAGCATGCCAAACACGCTTAACTTTTACGCTGTTTATTATATGCAAAAGCGAACTAGTGAAATAAAAAAAAAAAAACTTACAATACTGACATTGACAACACCTAAAAATAAATTCTTATGAATATTGAAATCACGGTATTGTATTATTATTGTATTCAATTGTCATAGTAATGCCTTTATGTTTACAATTGCATTATTATATTGTTTAATCGTTCACTTAATATCACATGATAACATTTCGTTCTGTGTGATTTCTGCTGCCACTCGTTTCGAAAAATAGGCCGACATAATGTTAAACAAGACACTTTGAACCCTTAAAATTAATAACATTACTGCAAACATTTAACCATTACTTGTTATGTAATATTTACTTTCTGTTCCATAGGACACAAAAGGAGTTTTCTCTAACATGCTGTGACTGAACATGGAATCATAAAATACACCAAAAACTTAATTACAAAAGGAATCTATTTTATTCCTACGATGTAATCCAAATCTTCAGAATCCATACAACTGTGAGAAAAAGAAGCAAATCTTTATTTGGCAATCTTCATCTCCATCCTGAGCAGTGAGCGACTGACGGTGTGTTCCAAATGGGATATATCGCCCTCCGAAGGGAACTTCACAATATAAACAATCATAGCCGCCATATTGAAATGTCGTTCCAAACCCAAGTGCTCAAAACTAGCCACTTCAAAGGGCCCTTCGGAATGAAGGATTTCGAAGGGTACAACTGATGGACACTTCGGGCCCCCATGATTCTTTGTGCAGATTCTTTGCATGATGACGGCGCCCATGTATGCATGCATGAGGTAATGTGGATTTTTGTAAATTATTTAATAATTCAAGTATTCTTACCTGCACGAAATAATGCTATTTTTTATGCACAAATTCATGACAATTCATGTAGCATATGCATAGATTTATGTGGATTTAAGTGGATAGTAAAGACCTTTTCTTTCTTTCTTTTTTTTGGTGAAAAAAGAAAACATAATGATCATAAGTCTTGATGATGTACCCATCTTAGTTAATGTCTTAGTTAAGGTGTTGTTCATCCATGAAATCATGAATAAAAGACTTTAAAATCATGATAGTTCCTGATAATTCATGAGATATTAATGCGTGAAGTAATGCATAATTCATGGTAATTCATGTACCCTAACGTAAAGTGTTACCCCAAGAAAAGTACTGTAAAGTGTTACATATATTTAATATTAATATATTTTAAAAAATAAAATTAAATTAAACTATTATTAAAACTTTTTAACACTATTAATGTCCAAAATAGCTTTTTCAAAGCATGGTTCTTTACCTTATAAAACGGGTTCTATTTAGCTGTCTGCTTTTTTCTGCTGTTACAAGCCAAAGAACCCTGGTCTGGTGATGTTTTGAACCTTTTTTCTTAAAGGTTGTATCAGCGATTTCAAGCCTGAAACATAAAGTGTCAAATTCAGCTTACCTTTCTTCACGATCCGCTCGCTGCCTGCCCCATAAATCGAGTGTAAAAAAAAAACGCGTCTCTCTGGTCAGCCTACTGGTGCCTACTTTCCAACTGGTGCAGGGATGTGAAGGAGGCGGAGCAAAAGTCCACAACACCAAACCCCTGACGGTGATTGGTTGGAACACTGTTTGTTTTTCTGTGGAATAGTTGATAGCACCGGTTGTTTGTTTTTTTGGCATTTCTCGGACCCTAGGCTGACCAGAGAGACACGTTTTTTTTACAGTCGATTTATGGGGCAGGCAGCGAGCGGATCGTGAAGAAAGGTCAGCTGAATTTGACACTTTATGTTTTAGGCTTGAAATCGCTGATACAACCTTTAAGAGTGCAGGAATGAAACTCTCAGTGCTTAACTAACACAGACCCTATTACATAACACTATAAAAAAGAAAGTAGAAAAAACTTTCATCCAATATATTTTTATTGATATAAAAAAGTATTGAATAAATAAATTTCACCATGGCAAATTTTAAAAATACAAAATATATATAAATATGAATAGTTTTCAAATTAATATTTTGTCAGAAATAGAAAGCGTATTGTCAAGCAGAGGGGCATGTGACCTGCATTTATAAAACAAATAATTGACAAATGTCAGGATAATAGCTTTAGGACCAAAAATGACCAATATGGTAATTAAAACACAAATAAACACTAACCTTTTATTTTTCTGAGGTATGCCGGTGTTTTCTCCTGTTACACAATAGATGTAGAATGTAAAGATGAATATTTGCATAAAACACATAATAATACTCAAGGTTAAACTGTACTTACTGCTGATGGTGATTCCAGTCACCCCAAACTTTTTTAGTAAGCAGGTCCTGTGCTCGGACGCAGAAAGTATATGCTCTTTTAACTTTCACCTTGTAATGTGTCTCGTTGGTTTCATTTTCCTATTTTAAGAAATTATTCTTTAATATTTTGATGTTAATAAAAAACAACAAAACATCAAAAAAGTAAACATTTTTCTTACTTCAACACGACTTCCTGTGTAGTCACAGCTATGATTATTGGGAACCACTTTTACTTCATAGGAGAGAGGAAAGAAACTGCAGGGGAAACTCCACGTTTCAGGGGGGTGCCATTCAAATACATTGTCTTGGATCTTGGTGATACTAACTTTATCTGGCTTGACTGAGGGTATAAAATAACGGTTTAATGGAAATCAGCAGTTTAGTACAGTGGGGCTGGGACCCATGAGGGGGTCTCAAGATGATTTAAAATGGATGGCCTGAGAATAACATATTTATTTAGTTAGTTAATTAGTTAGTGAACTATTAAATTAAAACTTTTTAAATCCTGAAATGCAACTATTTTTATTATCATTATTGTATATATTTATATATTCATTTAAATATTTACTTTTAGTAATTTTAGGAATGTCTAAACATTAAAATAACATTTTAAGCACTTGTTTTGGTGTTAACTAACATACAAAAGCACATGTAATGTACTAATTTAACTGCAGAGTGTTATTTAATTTTATATACATTCAAAGTTATATTTGAAGTATATTTTAAATGTACTTACAACTTCAGTTGTATTAAACTTTTAAACTACAGAAGCATGGCACACTAGTACAAAACGGATGTGCAATGCATGTAGCAACCACCAGGGGGTACAGAAAGCTCTTACCAATATCTCGGATGAGGAAAGTCCTTTGGTGTTCCTCCAGCCGATACAGATTTCTGACCAACAGCGTGAGGTTGATGCTTCTAGACTCCTCGGAGTACGGACAGTAATCTTTTTCAATACAAGTCAGCCCAGATATATCAGAGTCCAGAGTGCAGTTGATGAGACTAGAGTTTCTGTGTAAACACAATCCTGTTTTAGCGTTTCAACATAAGCCTAATTAAATTGATTGTTTAGGTCTATACCTAAACAATTAATCCAGAATAAGAATAATCATAAATCTTTACCGGGTTGCTTTGAAAAATACCACAGCTCTTTGGATTCTTTCCTGATGCCATTTCCAAGAGCAATGAAATTGTCCATTATAGTTCCTTGCGGTGCAAGAAATGAATTCTAGGCAGAAAAACAGCTAATACTTTACATTCATACTTATGTTATACAAAACATATGCAAATTTAATACATTTCATAAGCAATAAGAGCAACCATAAGCCGAAGTTGTGAGTCTGTGACAAATTACTTAATTCTGAGTGAATCACTGAATCATTTGGTTCATTCATAGATCCATCAATAATCAATTAAGCAAGACTGGTGAAATAAAACTATATTAATAGATTTTACCATACCTCCCCTAGCTACTTAATCACAGTCCATTAAGATGCATTATCTAATTAAATATGCACTAATATGCATACAATTAAAATTAGAAAATAGATAAAATTAGAAAAAAAGATAAAACAGAAATATGAACATTGTATAAAGTTAGGTTAAAAAAAATCTTGTTTCATTATGTTAACAAATTAAAGATTTTTACATATCTCTTTTTATCACTTATAAATCAGAAGATCCTGCTAAAAGGTACTGAGGTAATGAGGCAATAATATATTAACAAAACCCTCAGTAAAAACCTTAAGAATAAAGGTAAGGATAAAACTGGAAAGTATGTTTTCTGAATCAGTGCTTGAGGACATCTCAAGCACTGGAAAATGGATTGATGGCTGGATGAATGGTCTTTAAAGATATGTATTGTACTTTAAATGTAGAGATCCAAATACATAAATTGTCATAGAATAAACTTTGATGTTTTCTTTCCATTAGAAGATTTTTAGAAGATATTTTTTAATAGGCCTATATTTTAATACTTTTTGTTTATTTCAAGATTGAAGTGAATTTTATAGCAAGTAAAATTATTTCTAGTAAAAATGTCTTTACATATTAGATGTTTTGTTTAAATGTAAGGCATAAACTATATATATATATATGTGTGTGTGTGTGTGTGTGTGTGTGTGTGTGTGTGTGTGTGTGTGTGTGTG
This sequence comes from Garra rufa, assembly GCF_049309525.1. NCBI lineage: Eukaryota > Metazoa > Chordata > Actinopteri > Cypriniformes > Cyprinidae > Garra > Garra rufa. The sequence continues at coordinate 3,184,415 of NC_133379.1, forward strand.
TGTGTGTGTGTGTGTGTGTGTGTGTGTGTGTGTGTGTGTGTGTGTGTGTGTGTGTGTGTGTGTACCTGGTATTCATCATGTTGTGGGGACCAAATGTCCCCACAAGGATAGGAATACCAGTAGATTTTGACCTTGTGGGGACATTTCTCAGGTCCCCATGAGGAAACAGGCTTATAAATCATGCACAATGAGTTTTTTTTGAGGAAGTAAAGGTGTGCACAATCTCCTGTGAGGGCTAGGTTTAGGTGTAGGGTAGGTGTAGGGCGATAGAAAGTACGGTTTGTACAGTATGAAAACCATTACGCCTATGGAATGTCCCCATAAAACATGTAAACCCAACATGTGTGTGTGTGTGTGTGTGTGTGTGTGTGTGTGTGTGTGTGTGTGTGTGTGTGTGTGTGTGTGTGTGTGTGTGTGTGTGTGTGTGTGTGTGTGTGTGTGTGTGTGTGTGTGTGTGTGTAACAAAATTATACAAAAAAATGTTTTTCTATCAATAGTCAAGAAATGCTGTTCAGCTATATTTTGGGACTAGAATGTTTTAATGAACAGTAGGCTACCCACTAAAATGAATTCCAGTATAAGCGTGACCTTCATATTTACCTTTGTCAATAGATTGTATAAGAACTCCTCCTTTGGGAAACTCAACTGGATGGACCAGTAGTAGTGTATAATTCAGAAGATCTCTGTTTGGTCTGTGACATGTGAAGTTTCCCCCGTGGAGCCCATCTATTGTAACAATAATGTGGTTTCCTATCTCAGAGATGCTTTCCCCATTCCTTTCCCAGTAAATTTGCTCTCCTTTATATTGCTCTCCACACTGTAGCGATACGTCAAAGCTGGATAAATCTGATACCTCCAAAGCCGCAACTACAACAGTAAAGTTTATTCATCAGACTCACCACTTGATATCATAGCACAGTAAATAATGTCTTTTATAACAAGTCATATATTTTTATTCACCAAGGATGTATTAAATTGTTCAAACGACAGTAAAGACAATGTTACAAAATATTATTATTATTTTATATATATATATATATATATATATATATATATATATATATATATATATAAATAATGCTGTTAAACTGTGTTCATGATAGACTCCTGGGAAAATACAATCCTGGTAAATACATGTCTTTGTTTTACACATCCTTTTTTGTAGTACTTATTAATTTTTTAACTCTTGTTATTAATCATCATGTTATGTATTTACTGAGTACGACAAGAGTTAATTTAAAGTAAAAGTTAAAGGTAAAACAGTAGAATGTGCATTTAAGATGCCACAAAGATATTGTATGCCATGTCTTGAGGATAGTGGACAGATTGTGTTTCAGTGTATAAAGAAACTAGGTTACTGTTAGTGATGCTTCAATGTGGAAAACAGTTGTTGTTTTTACCCAGCAGTTTTAGTTTTAGACTGCTTTTATTGTTTTTATTACAGTGTTTATCTGCTCTTAAAAAATAAAAAAATAAAACTGCTCTTATTTATTTATTTATTAACACATTTTGTAACGAATTACAACTACTCACGTTACTGTAATTAAGTACATTTTTTGGGTATTTGTACTTTCATGAGTATAATTTTAAGTCTGTAATTTTACTTGTACTTGAGTACAAATTAACCTGAGTAATTTACTTAATTACTTTTAAAATCACAATTCGTTACAGAGTACTGCAATTTGAATATTATATTTTAACCACTGACCAGCATTTCGGTACCCAATAAAAATCTATCTTCTTAACGGACCAATGAAAAGCCTGGTATAGTATTTGAACCGAAAAACAAGTTCCGTTTATTTTTATTTATTTTTTCCGGCGCGCTATTGATAAGATAATCATCACTAGAACTAGGGCTGGGCGATAAATCGATTTTATATCGATTAACTCGAATGTGTAGTTTACATCGATTTGTTTAAATGAAATTCTCTTTTATATCCGCCGACGCTCCTCTCTGGGCTCCAGCAGTTCCGAATGGGCTCAGCCCTCCCCAGCGCATTCACCATATTAGAAACACTGATATACTCTGTATATATTTGTTTTCAGAAAGGCATGGAAAAAAAATAATGGGAGCCACTAAAGGGATATGATTAGCTACTTGTTAGCCAGTTAGCCGGACCCGATCAGCATATTTGTGTTTGCGCTCAGGGGATCTTCAAAGGTTTCTAGGCTACATGTTTTTACAACATAGAGTAATATATCACGGACATATCTCACGAATCTTTTCAGAAACAAAGTGTAGAGAGTGTAAATAAGAGACTGATTGTACAGTATAGCGAGCATTGTTGATTATAATAGAGCTTTGTGATATTGCGATCCAAGATGAGTAACAGTTTTTAATATTTTTTAAGGGAGTTTGTATATGAGATATTGATTTAACACAGCAGTTAAATAAAAAAATAAGTTATTGTCTGACTATAACACTATTGCCTAATTTTGCTCTATTTCGTGGTCAAAAGTAGCCTGAAACAAGTCACATCTGAGCCTGTGAGCGTTTATGAATGAACGTGCGTTTTTAAACGAATCTAGTGAAATGATTCAATTTCCCATTCATAAAAGCAGCTCACTTATTCTGAGTGAACCAGCGGTTCCAACGAATCAAATTAATGATAAGATTATTGCTGCCACCTGCTGGCAGATCGTTTCAGTTATTTAAATCATTTAATATTTCTGTATTCAAAATTTAGTATTTTCATATACGATATAACTGCAAGAGAAAAGCATGGAAATATATATTTTCCTCCCACCGCATATTTATTTGTCTTACAAACATTTACTGTTTCCAGTATAATAAGAATGGGGACTGGTGGAAAGCGATCACTGATGCAGTTGCAATGTATATTGCAAAATATATGGTGCCCATATGTTGTGGAAAAGCTGGGGTTTCTTTACATGCTAAATGTCGTGGGGTTGGGGGGGAGGGGGGGTCTGTTTAAATCGTAAATCTGATTTTTTTGTGAAAAAATCTGGGATTTTATTTTTAGGTCATTTGGCCCAGCTCTAACTAGAACATGCAAATCTATCATCATTGTAATACAGACAGTATTAATTAATTCCTAATTTGTTTATTTGTTCTTATTGCATTGCTTACTGTGTACTTGTTTTAATATCTTAAATATATATATATATATATATATATATATATATATATATATATATATTAGTAAGGTATACTGTTTTTTTCTGCTTATTGTGTTATGTAATGAATGGAAAATATATAGGGTGATTAACCTATAATTTAATTTGTATAGCGTGTGCTTTATTGTCTGGATCTTGTCTGATTCAGCAATTATGGATAATTCAATAACCAGCTAAAAAGTAATTAGTACTCTGAGTAGTTTTTATGAAGAGTAATTTGTACTTTTACTTAATTACTTTTTTAACACCAGTACTTTTACTTGTAATTGAGTACAATTTCAGCAATGTAACGGTACTTGTAATTGAGTATACATTTTCAGTACTCTTTCCACCACTGCATTTTGCACACCTACTTTTGAAATAAACATACTTTGTTTTCGATTTTCCTTGTTGCTTTTAAGTAGTTGCTTTAAAGGGTTCTTCACAGCGATGACATAGAAGAACCATTTTTGGTTCCACCAAGAACCATTCAGTCAAAGGTTCTTTAAAGAACCATCTCTTTCTTAACTTTTTATAATCTGAAGAACCCTCTTTTGCCACAAAGAACCTTTTGTGAAACAGAAAGGTTCTTCAAATGTTAAAGGTTCTTTATAGACCCATAAAAGGTTCTTCTATGGCATCATGAAACACCTTTATTATAAGAGTGTACTGTTTGGGTCCCTTACCACACAAAAATATTTCCACTAAATTTTTACACAAAAATATTAAGCAGCACAACGTTATTCCAACACTGATAATAAAAAAATGTTTCTTACACACCAAATCATTTATATTAGCATGATTTCTGAAGGATCATGAAACTGTAAAGATTTGAATAATGGCTTCTGAAAATTCAACATTACAATTACTTAAAAACAATTACTTAACAACCCCAAAGTTTTGACCAGGAGTGTATATATATATATATATATATATATATATATATATATATATATATATATTAATTACCATCACTTTCTATATATAGTATAAATTACTTTACTTTCACTTTTGAACAATTAAATACCTCCTTGTTGTATACATGTATATAAATTGTATATATATATAAAAAAAAAAATCAGCAAGAGATTCCAAAAAAAATGGGATTTGAACAATAGTCACCATTTGGCTTGATGAACCTCAACGAAGTGCTGCCTGCCAACTGAAGTACAGCTTGGAGAATAACATAGACAATCTTGTTCATCTGAATAAATGTAAAAATTGTAATGTGAATAATTAAGTTATTAAATGAAATAAAGAGGTAATAGTATTAATTACGTTTTATTATTAAAAACTATATATTGATTTAATATTTTATTGTGATAGACACCTTCTTTTGAATCTTACCTTGCGAACTTAAGAACTTACCTTGAGAACTTGAGTTGTGATGACTCTTTCCTTTTCCCTTTCACTGAAGTAGTATTAGACCTGAGCAACATTTATATATGTATGCAATACAGAAGTGTGAATTTCCAGCAAGGAGAAGTATCACGCTTTGAGGAAACCAATGTGGTCAGTCCAGTTTTCATTTGGGATTTCCATGAGCTGTGTAACAGTGCTTGTTATGTGTTAGGGGCTTTAACAGGAGCAATTACGCATGAGAATGTACAGGTCATCTCTCACAAATTAAATAATTTTCTCTGAGTGACATTTATGTTGGTAGTATTGTGTGTGTGTCATGTTTTGAGTGCTGTTGTGTTTATTTTTTGTTTGTTGTTTTTGCACTTTTGTTTTCAGTCACAAATCCCCAAATATGCACTGCTGTTCAAAAGTTTGGGATCAGTAAGATTTGTACTGTTTTTAATGAAGTCACTTATACTCATCAATGTTGCTTTTATTTGATATATATGACATTTATTTGATATTTTTTATTTCAAATACCTGTTTTCTATTTAACATACTTTAAAATATAATTTATTACTGTGATTTTTACCGGCCATTCTTCCAGTCTTCAGTGTCACATGATCCTTTAGAAATCATTGTGTGTTTGTTTGTTTGTTTGTTTTTTGACCAGTACAATTTTGTCAGCATTTATTCAAAATATAAATATCAATTGTAAATCTTACATTTTTAAATAGATATAAAAGACATCAATATGGGCCTCACACACTCTTTCTGGAGATGCTAACTTTGAACCTTAGTTAGGCCACTGCTGCCAAATGTAAATGTATAGAGCGTATTAATTTGGTCATAATCGCATCATCCAGATATTTAGGTTAGGTGGTAGTGGCACTTGTGCATCATGCTACAGTCTGTCCTAGTATGAGTTACACATTTTAGTGAGAAATTGCTGAAATCAAGGGAAAGTGCAGACCTTTACATAGGTTTGTGTTAAACCACAAACCAAAACTCAGCTACAGAATTAACGGGAATTCCAAGGTACTCAGTACAATGACTACAGAAATGAAAATGCATAACGTGAAAAAAGGTATTAAATTAAAGCCAAATGCCTGCTTGTATTTTCATAACATGATTAAATAGGACAAACTGAATAAGTTAACTTTAAGGGTAAACAGCTGAATGTCAGTATGAAGATTTTCACAAACTCACAAATTTTGTAAAGTGTTCATAATTACTCTAACAACTATCCATTCAGATCCTTCCTCTGAATCAATGTTCAAGTCAGTCACTGCGTTATATTGATAAATTACTGAACGTTAAGTGTCTTTCAAAGCCCCAAAATAAGCAAGCCAGAAAGCAACAGTGGCAAGCAACAAACTAACTTGATATTACATTGGGTGTTGTGGTAAGTGTTCATGGCTTCAGTTGCCCTAATAATGCAGACTATCTCTTAAGGGATCTGAATTGTAGAAATATGATAGTGTGTTATGTGAATGCTTTGTTAAAGTCGTTAAAGAGGCAGAGTGTGTTTGCATCTCAAATAACACTAGGAAGACTGTTCCAGAGTTAAATAGGAAAAGGTCTACTGCCTGCAGTCAATTTTTGATATTCTAGGTATTGTCAACTGGACAGAATTTTGTCCATTTATAGCTACTTCATTTATAGCTACAAATTTGATATCTGTTTTGAATAGCAATTGAAATGCAATTCTACTAATGCCAAAATAATTTTTGAGTCTATCCAAGAGAATGTTGTTGTTGATAGTATCAAAGCCAGCACTAAGGTCCTGTAATCCTAATAGAGAGATGCAACCATGATCAGAAGATCAAATCTTTTATAACTTTGTACAAATAAGTGCAGTTTCAGTGCTATGAAATGATCTAAACCCTCACTGGAATTCCTTGCTGATACCATTTCTTTCTAAAAATGTTTGATAGAAAAGGGGGATTTAAATTGGTCTGTAATTAACTCATTCTGTAGAATCAAGTCGTGGTCTTCTTAAAAAGAGGCCAAACTTTTTTAGACATATCCTAATAACAATGATGAATTAGTAATATTAAGATGATGTTCTATGACATCTGGGAACATCTCTTTTTTAGTAACTTGGTAGGTATAGGGTCTAAAACTTGTGTAATTGATTTAGATGATTTAACGAGTATAGACAGTTCTTCCTCTCCTATAGCAAGGCATAACCAAAACTGTTCCTCCAGTGATTGTCTGGCATAAGTTCATGCTGACAATGAGGGGGAAGTTTATCTGACCATTACGTATCAAATGTATCCACAATAAAGATTTATTCTCAAACCACTTGTTAATATCTATTGTACCTATGTCATTTTTATTCTTGTGTATAGTTTCATCAGTTCCTTAAATGTTAATTAATGATGCCATAAAAACTTCATTTTATTCATCATTAACAGTAACACCTCTATAAAAGCCCATTTATAAAAGGGTGAACAGTGACTTCCTTATCATAACACAGAAGAGTAAATGAATAGGCTAAATAAAGCATACACTGCATTTAACTTGTGAGTTAGAGCTGATGCTCACACCGGTGGTCACACATAGAAAGACAAAGTGCTTTTAGAGATAAAATTGTAACCATACAGCCGCCCGCTACAGTATCGCATCAGATAATGCGCTGTAGATCTCCTGAGGAACAATTCCACTCATTCTCTATTATAGGAGAGGAAGAATTGTATAAACTAGTTAAATCATCTAAACCTACAACATGCATGTTAGACCCTATTCCATCTAATCTACTAAAGGAGGTATTTCCAAAAGTCATAGATCCTCTTATAAATATTATTAATTTGTCATTATCATTAGGATATGTCCCCAAAACCTTCAAACTGGCTGTTATTAAGCCACTCATTAAAAAAAAAAAAAACACAACTTGACCCCAATGAATTAATTAACTACAGACCAATTTTAAATCTTCCTTTTCTGTCAAAGATACTAGAAAAGGTAGTATCCTCACAATTATGCTCCTTCTTAGAGAAAAATTTTATCTGTGAGGATTTCCAGTCAGGTTTTAGACCATATCATAGTACTGAGACTGCTCTTATTAGAGTTACAAATGACCTGCTCTTGTCAACCGATCGTGGTTGCATCTCCCTATTAGTGCTACTGGATCTTAGTGCTGCATTTGATACTATTGACCACAACATTCTTTTAAATAGACTTGAATATTATGTAGCCATTAATGGTAGTGCACTGGCATGGTTCAAATCGTACTTATCAGACCGTCATCAGTTTGTGGCAATAAATGAAGAGGTATCATTTAAATCGCAAGTGCAGTATGGAGTACCTCAAGGCTCAGTACTAGGGCCATTACTTTTTACGCTTTACATGTTACCCTTGGGAGATATCATCAGGAAACATGGTGTTAGCTTTCATTGTTACGCTGATGATACTCAGCTCTATATTTCTTCGCAGCCCGGCAAAACATATCAATTAAAAAAACTAACAGAATGCATACCTGATATTAAAAAACTGGATGGCGAATAACTTCTTACTGTTAAATTCTGAAAAAACAGAGGTGTTAATTATTGGACCTAAAACCTCCACAAGTAATAACCTAAAACACAGTCTAATACTAGATGGCTGCTCTGTAAATTCGTCGTCATCACTTAGGAACCTAGGGGTCCTATTCGATAGCAATCTCTCCTTTGATAATACCTAGAATATCAAAATCAACTGCGGGTGGCAGATAATTTTCTTATCTAGCGCCTAAACTCTGGAACAATCTACCTAACACTGTTCGGGAGGTAGACACAATCTGTCAGTTTAAATCTAGATCAAAGACACATCTCTTTAACCTGGCTTACACATAAAACATTAACACATTCCTATAACTCAAATCCATTAAAGGATTGTTAGGCTGCATTAATTAGGTCAACCGGAACTGAAAACACCTCCCATAACATCTCATGCACTCGTTGCATCGTAAAAAGAATGGCATCTATGCTAATATTAGTCTGTTTCATTCTTATTCCGAGGTCACCGTAGCCACCGGATCCAGCCTGTATCCAGATCAGATGGTCTCTGCAGTCCCCCAGATCCAGTCCGTACCCAGCTTAGATCATGGATCACCACCTGGAGATGACTTCAATAGCTGTGGATGTCAACCAGATGAGCTCCAGAGATGGATCATCAATGAAGACCTCGCCAACCTAGACGGCCATCGGTGCTACACCACGGGATCCTGACAAGTTCTCTACAATCAGACATTGGTACAAACTGCTGGTTTCGTCTGGCCAGAGGAGAACTGGTCCCCCGACTGAGCCTGGTTTCTCCCAAGGTTTTTTCTCCATTTCTGTCACCTGTGGAGTTTTGGTTCCTTGCCGCTGTCGCCTCTGGCTTGCTTTGTTGCTTAGTCCAGCGATATATTGTATACTATTTGAACTGAACTGGATGATGATATCACTGAATTCATTGATGAACTGCCTTTAACTTAAAATTGATTATTTACAATAATGCGTTACTTACACACTATGGTGCTGTTTAAATACTGTGCAGTTGCTTTGACACAATCTGTATTGTTAAAAGCGCTATATAAATAAAGGTGACTTGACTTGACTTATTCGGTCCTGTTTACATAGAGTTGCTGCTAGAAAAGCACTTTTTCTTCTGTTATTTGTCTTGCTAGTGTTTTGATTAAATTGTAGTTTTTATTGCACTTATTAAAATTAAAAACTGAGCTGACGGCCAAGGGAAGCTTTTGTTATTCATATCGTTCCCTTCCTGAGCAATTAAAAGTGCGAAGTTTGTTGCATTCGAGTTTCGTTTTGAGCCATTTTGCGTGAGTGCGATACATTTGCGGCTGGCTGAGCCTAGGAGGCGTCCCTAGCTGTTATCAGTAAAGCATTGTTTGGTTGTGTATTTAACTGCGTCATGAAGCGTTCAGCCTCCTCGCGTGAAGACCGACGAGAGTAAAGACCTGGGACTTTTCCTGTGCGACTAAACCCGAGCAACGACACCGACAACGCACTTAAGTACTGCTTTCCTTTATTTCACTCTTCTTTCTGTCCTCCTCTATCATGTGTTTCCAATTCATTCCGGTGGTCTCTTCACATCGCTCTAACATCACACGCACACATCGACGCTATCTTTCTAATCTGCGTCCTATCAACACCTCTTCCACTGAAACTTTCTCTTTCATAGTTGGACTCTGGAACTGTCAGTCAGCTGTCAACAAAGCTGACTTCATTTCGGCATTTTATTTGCAATCTGGCCTGAGCATTCTAGGTTTGACTGAGACCTGGATTCGTCCAGAAGACTCTGCAACCCCAGCTGCTCTTTCTAATAACTTTTCCTTCTCTCACACCCCTCGTCAGACTGGAAGGGGCGGTGGAACTGGATTGCTCATTTCTAACAACTGGAAATACTCAACACATTCTCTTCTATGCAATTATAATTCATTCGAATCTCATTCAATCACTGTAACATCTCCTATCAAACTCCATGTTGTGGTAATTTACCGCCCTCTTACTCAACTTGGCATCTTCTTAGAAGAGCTGGATGAGCTGCTGTCCTCATTTCCAGAGGATGGCAGTCCACTTCTAGTCTTTGGGGACTTTAACTTCACCTCAACAAACCCTATGCTGCAGACTTCCATTCACTCCTAGCTTCATTTGATCTAAAACGCATTATCACTACATACACTCATAAATCCGGCAAACAACTTGACCTCATTTACACACGCAATTGTATTACAGACAACGTCTCGGTCAAACCCCTACACATCTCTGACCACTTCTTCATTACACTTAAGGCGAGACACGGCAGGCAAAAACATCGTTTTTTTTTTTATTGGTCAATTTTGAGATTTTTGGATATTTGTCTTCAATAACATGTCTTCTTTTAGACTTGTGGTGAAAAAAAGTCCGAAATACACATTTAGGTCTTTATTTTACTGCACTTTGTCTGTTTGCGTCTGTAGATTTCTCATAAATTCAACAAAAGTTGGCGTTCTAAATCAACATGCTGCTCCGCAATCTCTGCCTGTACCCAGTCATCACCTACACTGCTGGAAAGCTCTCTCTCTTCTGTACAATGCTGTCGGATCCAAATATGGTTATTTCCTTTTTATCAGCAACCAATCGTGAAAGTAAAAGAGGGGATTTAACTCTAAATGCGCAATCTCATTGGCTGAAGATAATTTCTGACAACGTGATTCGTTCACAATCGTCACATGGTATGCTTTGACGCTTCCTTGTTTGGTTTAGCTTTCCGCGCGTATCTTTTGAGTGAATGAATGAAAATGACTTTGCGTCAATCATCGAAAAGAGTACAGCAGTTGTCACTTGCAAGGGGGAAAAGGTAAATTAGTAATGGATTACCCAGTGAAATGCCCTCGGGAAGCTCATCTGAACGTAAGCTGTTGATGGGAAACCAGGGTGGTTTAGATATAAGCCAATCTATAAATAAAGTGCACTCTACACAACAGTGGCTGCTTGTTTATGTATTTGTGGTTCTCTGTGGTTAGTTGAAGGTCTTATTTGGCAATGTTGTTTTATTCAGTTGTCACTGTTCATGGTCTACATTGTTATAAACAATTACTTGGCCAGTTGTTTTGCTTGTTAGCAACGTTTTCATATAAAAATGTGTGGAATTTTTACAATATAAATTTTTAAATCCCATTTTCTCAAAATGACTTTTCTCTCATACTCCAAGTCTGAAATCTCCACTTCAGTAGCACCTATATACACCAAACTTTGCAGTCTTGTACCTAGTTATATTATGAAGACATTTACAGAGGGATTTGTAAATATATTATTCCTAGCCTGATTTATATAACATTTTATTCCAAAAAACATGTCGAAAATACATTTTTTAAGGCTATTGACAGTATATTCTGATTTACAGGATAACAAAAGTAGATATCCATAAATCCCTCTGTATTTTTTTTCCATCTAATATGTGAACACAATGAAAAAATAATTTTGAACCTGGCTTTATCCAATTCTGAGATTTTGTTTTTTAAAATATAGGCAAATTAACGCATATTTAATTAGATAATGCCTAATTTGCATATTTAAACATAACATTACAGAAACTTTGTAATACATTTTTTTCTCATCTTAATGTAGGTAATCAACTGGGAAAGTTTCATGGTGATATCTGCTAGTTAAAAATTTTACCCTATTCACCTGTAGTGTCTCGCCTTAACCTGCATCTTGCCATTTGTGCGCCCCCCTCTATCTGTTACTTTTAGACAAAACCTACACTCTCTCTCACCCTCCCACCTTTCTTCCTTAGTGTCCTCCTCTCTTCCCTCTCCAACCCACTTCTCATCCCTGGACACTAATGCAGCAACCGACACCTTATGCTCCACTCTTACTTCTTGTCTTGATGATATATGCCCTCTCTCCTCTAGGCCAGCATGGGCTGCTCCTTCGAACCCTTGGTTATCCGATGTCCTTCGTGAACATCGGTCCAAACTTAGGGCAGCCAAGAGAAAATGGCACAAATCTAAGGATCCATCAGACTTGAGTATGTATCGGTCTCTGCTTGCATCTTTGTCAACTCAAGTACATACTGCCAAATCTTCATACTTCCACAACAAGATCAACAATGCTCCGGACCAACGCAACCTTTTCAAAACTTTTAATTTACTGCTTTGCCCCCCTCCACCACCTCTCACAACTTCTATAACAGCTGATGATTTCGTCACATTCTTTACAGACAAAACTACATCTATCAGTAGTCAGTTCTCAACTCCACACATACAGGAACTAAAATTGACCACACTCACGGCTGGAAATCCCCTCTTCTCCTTCTATCCCCAGTCTGAGGCAGAAGTATCCAAACTTCTCATCTCAAGCCATCAGAAGACATGTCCTTTAGATCCTATCCCCTCACACCTTCTCCAAGCAATCTCTCCTACGATCCTACCAGAACTCACACACATCATTAACACATCACTTCTCACAGGCATTTTTCCCACTACATTTAAGCAGGCCCGGGTAAGCCCACTGCTCATAAAACCTACACTTAACACTTCACTTGTAGACAACTACAGACCTGTCTCTCTCCTTCCATTCATAGCAAAAACTTTGGAACGAGCTGTTTTCAAACAGCTATCTTTATTTCTCTCACAGAACAATCTACTGGATGCTAACCAGTCAGGGTTCAGGAGTGGCCATTCAACCGAGACTGCGCTACTGTCTGCCACTGAAGCCTTGAGGACTGCAAAAGCTGATTCCAAATCATCAGTACTCATTTTGCTGGACCTATCTGCAGCTTTTGACACAGTGAATCACCAGATCCTCCTGTCCACCCTCTTGTCGTTGGGCATCACAGGGACTCCACTTCGCTGGTTCAAATCCTACCTCACTGGTAGGTCTTTCAGAGTTGACAGGGGAGGGGAGGTATCCAAAACCCATCAACTGGTCACTGGGGTTCCTCAGGGGTCAGTTCTTGGACCCCTCCTTTTCTCCGTATACACTACATCGCTGGGCCCCATCATACAGGCACATGGCTTCTCCTACCATTGCTATGCCGATGACTCACAGCTTTATCTTTCATTCAAACCTGATGATACATCAGTAGCTGCACGGATCTCAAGCTGCCTGGCGGATATCTCTGCATGAATGAAAAAACACCATCTACTGCTCAATCTAGCAAAGACTGAGCTGCTTGTCTTTCCTGCCACTCCAAATCTTCAACATGACTTCT
>NC_133379.1:3198054-3230483 GCF_049309525.1 Garra rufa
GTACTCAATATCAAAGCTTGTGAAGAATTTTGAATTATTGTAAACGATGACAGCCGTGTTGCAGTTGTGCTTAACTTTTGCTTTCTTGTGTTTAGGGTTTTGCGTAAGTTCATCACAGAGCTAGTTGTGTCTTAGTGAGTAAAAATGTGCATGAGATCTGCAAACAGTGTCTAAACTGCCTGAACTTGTTTACGGTTTTACAGAAAGAGTGATTTATTTGACAAATTGATTTAGGCTATTGAGAATTTGGTTCAGAGAATGGGGTTTAGTTTTAGCAAATGTGGAAAACTGTAATATTACAATACTGTAACAAAATCAGACAAAAATACTGAAGTGTACAAATGTTTCAGTAACTTTTAATTAAAAACACATTCTCTATCACTAAAATATGCAACTGTTTTTTGCAACTCTCAATTCTTTTAAACAGGACAAAGTCCTGAATCCATTTAAAAACACTTATGAGTTGCGAGATTACAGTTAGCACACATACTACGGCATATTGACCTGTGCTGCTCATTTGAGTCTGTTCCCTTCATTTCTCATCATTTCCTGCCATACTATACCTCTTAACATAAAGAAAAACATAAACTAAAAAAAAAAAAAAACATGTATATAGCTGTATATTAGCTCCATTCATAAATTACATCTTCACGTCTTATCCTTCCATTATATCACTTGCTCATTGATCATTCACATGTATACACACAATTATTAGATGATTACCCCCTTCTCACCCTTATATATCCTCAGGGATGTTTGAGGCAATATGTGAGCACCATGGCGACCTCACAGAGATGAAAAAATTCTAAAATTATCTTCACAAGGAATCAGAGAGGTTGCCCCATGCAAATTTCACAATTTTCTGAAGACAGCTTGACAGTGAGTGAGAAAATCAAATTCGTTTGTTGGAGGAAATAGATTGTAATATCTCTCTGCAACTAAATCTATCTGAAAAATGTGACGACCACTAAAAGCATGTTTCAAAAGTAGTAAAAGAGCTGATCTACTTGTCTACATGACTAATAAATGTACGCTCTTTAAAAAATAAAAGAGTTGAACAAATGCTGTTAAGAGAATTGATGTAAGCAAAAGGTTATTTGAAAAAGAACAGGGATTAAAGAAGCTGGACAAGTGAAAAAAACAACTGACATTGTTTTTGTAATGTGTAACAGATCTTCTCTTTCAAAAAATCTTGATATATTTTTGGTTACAGAGTTTCTAAAAAAAAAAAAAAAAAAAAAAATATTAAGAAAACAGTCCAACAAGTGATTCCCCTGTTGCTGAAAGCCAACAGAGGTTTAAAATGTCTTTCTGGCCCAAGTGTCTCTGTTTCAGAATTCAAATTCTGACAGACACAGGTAGGTCCACACTTCTGGTCTGCCTTGCAGACATATGCTTGCGTCACAAGAAAAAAGAGAAAATATTATGAAGCTTATAACTCCATAATCTTAAAAATAACAAACCATTATTAAGTTTTCCTTGTCAAAAACCATACTTTTTGGACCTCTCTTGATCAATTCAGAACTCTGGTTTTCTAGACCTGAGGCTTTTAAACAGAAAATCTGAGTCTCAACTCCCTTAGAAGAGCCAAAGTCAAAGGCAGTGAGTGTTTGAGGGGGGAAGCCTCTAGAGAGGTTCACACTAGACTGGAATGACCAGTTCCAAAATATAGAAATCATCTTCTGAAAAATCTTGCAGCCCATGCACATTTATATCCTCTCATTTGGTGTGGTGGTTAATATCCCCAACGAGGCATTAGTTTTCCACAGGAGTGGGGTTCTGTGGCAGTGGTGGGGTTGTGGGAGGCTGGCTGACGATCACCTGGACGACATAGTCTCTAGAGATCTTCAATTCTTCCAGCTTCATCTTGTCGGTAAGTGGTCGGCCTGAGAAGAACCAGCGCTGGCTGGTGGCCACTACACCTTCCTGGGTCTGCAAACGGCGCTTCATCTGCTGAACATTGTCACTGGTGCGGACAGCCAGGCGTAAATCTCGTCCCGTGGAGAGGCGCAGACGCAACTGGCACTCCTGGCCCTCGCTAACTGGAGCTTCTGGAACCTCAATGGTCTCCAACTCACTCTTTTCCTCGATCATGTTGACAGGAGGGGAGAGGCAGTAGACGGGCAGCTGGTAGCGGTTCCCCAGCTCATCATAGCATTCAGTCAGGGCACCTGGAGACACAAAAAGAAGCATTTAAGCCACATCAGTTTCTTTTTCTTGACTTATCTAATGTTTTGATACAGTGGACCATTATGTTGTACTGTAATACCACATCTATATAAATCAATATTATAGTGAAATCAAACATTATTCTGCAAAATATGAACTCTTTTGTAAAACAAGAGTGTCTTCCACAGTATGCAAACCAAAGGTGATGGTGGCAAGGAAAAAGAATAGAATAGAATAGAATAGAATAGAATAGAATAGAATAGAATAGAATAGAATAGAATAGAATAGAATAATATAACAGAATAGAATGGATCTTTACTGCCATTTTTAAAGGGGAAACAAAGACAATTTAGAAGCTCTTTTAAGACTGGCATATTTATAGATGATCGTTACATGATAGATAACCACATTAATGTGTTATATACATATGCTATTTCCTAAGTAAAACAACAAAACTTAGCCTAAACACTAGTAACACGTTTGTAGACTGTAGAGATGAAAACTGAAGACTGTATAGTAGATAGGAAGAAATCTTGGGAGGAACCAAAAATCGGATGGGGAAACCCATCAAGTATACTTGGCACATATTTAATGTTTAATTGTTTAATTATTATTCTATTAAAATAATATTTTCAGAATATTAATAATATTACTCTAGGCTCTTGGTTGTGGAACAGGCTTGGATAAAAATCCACTTGGTATTTTATAATCACATGTTTGTACATAAAGCATGCATAGTGTTAGCTACTAAAAACTTTTTTGACAACCTACTTGATAAAATAAATACAGACACGCATCACATGATGAGCATGCTGCCTATGACATAGAGACTCAATGTGGATCTGTCACCTTCTCAAACAAAGAGGAAGTTGGAGCAATGAATTAATGACAGTGGGACACACCACAGGAACAATATGATTACATCACTGGCTTCTTCCAAAGAGGAAGTAAGTCATTTTAATCATAACAAGCTACACCTCCATGGAAGTCAGTAAAAAAAAGTAATGTCCATACTATCATGATGACATATGTAAGTTTTGTTTTTTAAGGAGTAGGTTTTGTTTTTAAAAACAGTTTTATTTGTATCAGTAATACAATGATTTCATTAAATTCTTCTGATACTTTCTGGTTAAACTATTTATTGCTCAGTAGATCAAAGAATATTTGATGAAACCATCATTAGCTCACCATCATTTGTTGTCCCAAACTTGTTTTTCTGCAGCACAAAAAATAAATAAATAAATAAAAAGATAAAAAGGATGCAGTACAAAGCAAGCGCTATATCCTCTTCTGTCATCTGATGTCAAACGCTTTCAAGTTCATGACAGAAGTCAAAGGATCTTGTCAAAGAATGTTGATCCAGTTAAAAACAGTCTAATTGATTTGTTTCCAAACTGAGGTTTCATTCACATTATCAGGTTGCAGCCCACAATATTGTATCACATTATATGGTAAATAACACAGTAGCTGTATTGACCACGGTGCTAATGATTTAACTCAAGATAACTGATTTAAGCAAAACATTCTGAAAAACAATTTAAGAGTTTTTGTGGTACACTATTAGGGCTGAGTGATACAGAATATTCACAATCATGATTTTTGCTGTTTGTAGATGTTTTTGCTGCTTATTTCTTACTTTTTTTCATCAAAGTGGATAGAACTAAGTCCTGCTGTATTGTTTGTTTTTCCTTTTTATAATCCATTTAACTTGGACATATATCATAATACTTTTCTTTTTTTTTTCTTACAGATTTTGACTGTATTTTACTTCTTACATCACATCACTAGCCCAGCTAACGCTAGTCTTGTTTATACTCTTTCACACAGAATATCTCTATTGATTAACTTATCGTTTACCTGCTCTATAGGGCAAATGTGTCAGATGTGTGCCAACTTTAAGTACAAGTGAAGATAAGTTTGAGCACAATGACTAGCAAGTTAAATCTCAAATAACAGTTATGATGGCCTTTGTTCTACCCACTGATAGAGGTGCATATGCAATCCTTTCTATAGAGACTATTCAAAAACTAATGTGATGTCAAAAAATAAATACAAGATCTATAAAAAATTTGACTGCACTTAAAGTGCCCCTTACTTAATTATGCCCCTTTTTACAAGATGTTAATTTTTACAAGATTGCTCTTGGGTGTCCCCAGAATGTGTCTGTTAAGTTTCAGCTCAAAATACCCTACAGATATATAGATTTATTATAACATGAGGAAAATTTCATTTTGGGGCGTGCCTAAAAAAGAGCTGTTTTGGTGTGTATCACTAATGAACTGCATAATTCCGCCCTGTCTTCAGTCGATGAGAAACAGTTGTGACATGCTTTGATCTCGCCGCCACATTGACACGTGGTTCAATAATGTTTAATTATTACATTTGTACAATAATTTTGACCTCTGTATGATGTACTATCAATAATGAAAAAAAAAATCTCTAGGCGAGGGCTCAAAAAGACCACTTCTTAAAGACCCTAAGAAGGGGAGCAGTCACTGAGCTGGCACGTATATATCCTCAGATATCTATAAATGTAGGAAGGGCTACCAGAGGGGGGACCGACTGAAACTACCCAGACCACAAAGAGTGGGCTTTCTACTTACAACCCAAAGAGGGGAGACAGCAATGTCTAGGTAAGGGCTCAAGAAGACTTAAAAACCCTATGCAGGGGAGCAATCATCGAGCTAGCACATGGCTATCTTCAGATAGCTAGGCTCTAGGAGGGGGACAACTGCCATTGTCAAGACCACCAGCAGTGGGCTGTCTAATTATAAATGCTAAAAGGAGAGACAGCTCTATCTACTTCAAAACACTAGACAGGGGAGCAATCACTGAGCAAGTACATTGTTATTCTCAGACAGCTATGCTTCCAGTAAAAAGGGCTACCGAAACTGCACGATAAAACACAGATAGCCTCAGACAGCTGTACTCAAGTAAGTAAGCCCTGCCATAACAATGGGAATGTAACCACCCTAAGATGGCTATACTAATAAGGTACTAATAAGGTAATTATGTTAATTTTTCTCAGAAACAAGCTGAAACATAGACTGGTCTGACCACAGCACACATTTCCATTGTCTTTTTGACTTTCTGAGATGAATTGCATAGAATTGATGTATAGCTTACTATTAGAGTAACAAAATTTCAAGTTGCATTTATTGATGCAGCTGCAGAATGTGTTAAGCAGTTTTCAGAACTACTCCTGAGCCCATGTGGCTGTATGTAATGCCGCAGCATGACAGTTTCTTATGCAATGCTATCTGAGGTCTCAAAGGTTACCTATTTCCATTTCACCTGCTTACTGTGAACTGTTTCAAAATTGTGAACTGTTGCCTCTTCCCCAACATTGTGTTTCAGCCATAAAAATCTAAATTTGGTTATATTTACAAAATAAAATTAAGAGTTTGCCACTGAAAACATTGATTTTTTTTGTACTTTAGTCAATTAAATAAAGGTTAAAGAGAATGAACAGATAACATATTCTTGATTTTAAGGCATTTCACGAAATGTCCTAACTTTTCTGGAATTGGGTTTGTAAAGCTACCCTCTGACTGCTATATTCCAGAGCAAAGCAAGCTTGAGCTGTAGCATAACCATCCGCAGACAGTTACACTCTGAGCAGAGACAGTTTACTTAAAGCCCTCAAGAGGGGAACAGTCTACTCAGCCCAAACTTGCTAAGCAAGATTCAGAGGGACCGCCTACTTAAAAATACCTAGAAGCCTGGGAGGCAGCCCACTCCTAAACCCATCTGGCTCAACAAAGGAAGGAACATTCCCCATAACCACTCTAGGTACTGAAACACCCAGGGAAAGAAAGCTCGAAAGCATCTCTTCACAGAGCATTCAATATTTCCACGGCCAGCAAGGCTCTCCACACAAAATAACATGCATACTGGAGAATCATAGCTGAGAAATATAGCTCCGCTCATGATCTCGCACACTCACCTGTTAACAACCAGATGTGCTCTGAAAACAAAAGTTGGTGACGTATTCAGCAGGTGCTTTTATACTTTTGGGCACCCGCCTATGATGTCACGGGCCAAGTGGACCAATATGACTGGTGTTGTTTTACACATACTTCAGACACCGGTCATGCCTGGCAGAATTCCCCAAAGTATCACTAGAGGGGGATGCAGCTTGAAGTTTCCTTTAAGGGGAAACACTTTGAAATATGAAATTTAAAAACAATTAACACTAGACTGTGACAATGTATGTGTGTTCTTGAAACCACCTCGGGTATCTTCATAATAATTAAGTATAATCTGTTGCTAATCGACATAGCCTTTTTTATTATTTAGAATGTATATTTCTGCCTCATTCTTTGATAAGAAGCCACATCAGATCATAAAATGAAGTTATTTCTAACATTTGTTAAAGGAATGCATTGATACAATATTTTAAATTGCTGTCTGATATCTACATAGAAGGTATGTGGCATAAAAAAGGGCAAAAATTCTCCAGAAACGGTTTTACAAGTTAATTTACAACCCTAGGATTTGTCCCTAGAATTAAATGGTATGTAATTACCTTATTTGGAAGGTTCATGAATAATAATGACGAGCTTTGCTCTGATTGGCTGTTTCACAGAGTGGCTCATTTCAATAGCTTACACAGCAGGAAGGAAACACATGGAGGAAAATATTAATTACGGAGCTCATTCGCCATCGTCCGCGCAGTTATCTCTTCTTACTCTGTTTATGTGGTAAGTGACATCCTATTTACTGCAATGTAACAGGTGTAGAGAATTGGTTAGCTCAAAGAATTTCAAATTGATCAATATGTGTGTACAAGTACGAGACTATGTTTCTCTCATCACCTATGCACTGCAAATCTCCACCAGGTCCTTTTGACCAATGAATAGGATGAAATTAGTTATTTAAAACATACATTTCAGTCAGGGAAAGTAGTTTAACTCACAGGAAATTGTGTATAATAATCGTCATTAAATATACGCAATTTCCAGTTTCTGATCAGTAACAGTAATGATGATATCGACTTGTTTCTTTGTCCAGCAAATTCTTCAGTGATAACCATTACTCTTACGTTGGCTCGTCGTCACGGCAACGTGTTTTACTAATCAGAACGGAGTTAAAACAATTGAACAAAATAGGGCTAAAGGTAGCAATATGAGATCGAAACAGTTTAAGTGACTATTGTAATGTTACCATTCAGCACAGAGAATCATTATATGTGAATATATGGTTGTTTATTAAACTATTCTACTTACAAACGATCGCACATAGACAAATGGATCTGGGGGGAGGTGCGGGGTGACGTGTGTTCGAGTCCAGAAGGGAAGAGAAGAGAGAGTAAGCGAGAAGAGGGAAGGCTTATAAACCTGTAGGTCGTTCACGCCCACAGTTGGACCTTGTCCAATCCGGTTGATCTGAGTTTTGGAGGGAAGATTGAAAGTCTTTGTCTCCCACGATGGTGTTTCGCATGTGGAAGCTGATTGGTTGTTTTGCCACAAAACTTCCAAAAGTTCAATAATACCTATAAAGCAAGGAGTTATTAAGATGCCACAAACATTAACATTTAGGGGATAATAAATGCCACTCATAGACACCAAACATGATCTATGTATCTTCTCGGTTGACTGAGTGATTCTAAATGTGAGAGTCTTAGCATGCACAATAATTCACCTATTGCGGATTAATGTTTGAGGCCGACATACATAACAGAAACAACAATATAAGAAAAGGTAATACATTGATACGTGTACATTTCTATATAACTGTATGTCTGAATAAGGAAAGTGTATCTCCCTGCATTCCTGTAAGAGTCTTATCTTGATGGTGGGGGATGAGTTGGATAGTGACCAGAGGTCTGGCAGAGGTGTCCTGGTCACTATAGCAACCGGGGGCCTTGTGGGCCATCTGAGACTTGCCGGCGCCTACAGTTGGGGACTGGGTAAAGGGGGGTCTGTGATTGTTTGATACTGCTAATGAACAATTGTGTGTTTGATTGGTCTCGCCTTATTTTATTACAACACGTTTTTTTTATGCCTTTGTGAGTACAGACACCAACCTATCCCTGCACTTAACATCCCCTGCACAACCTGGAACATAACATTTATTCCTGTTCCTCGCTTTGTTTTTTCACAATAGCCTACCTGCAGAACGTCTGATGATTTGGCTATGCAAATGTTGGGGGTGTAACTATTAATGATCGCGACTCTTACGTAATAGTCTGTGTTATGTTGGAATTGGCCTCTTTTTCAGTGGTCTTTTGCAAACACTAGATGTATATAAGGAGGAAACAATGGTGTTTAAAGGAACACTCCACTTTTTTTGGAAATTCTCCAACTCCCCCCGAGTTAATAAGTTGGGTTTTACCGTTTTGAAATCCATTCAGCCGTTCTCCTGTTCTGGCGATATCACTTTTAGCATAGCTTAGCATAGATCATTGAATCCTATTAGACCAATAGCATCGTGTTCAAAAATGACCAAAGAGTTTTGATATTTGTCCTATTTAAAACTTGACTCTTCTGTAGTTATATCGTGTACTAAGACGGTGGAAATGCAAGGCTTCAACTTTCTAGGCTGATAAGATTAGGAACTACACTCCCATTCTGGTGTAATAGTCAAGGAAGTCCATTCTATGGCACCTTTAAACATGTTAAAACATGTTATAATGTTCTCTTTTGTTAGACAAGTTTAGAAATGCTTCTCATTGCAAGGGAAGATGTTTGGTGTGTGTTATTTTTTTAAATGCACATTATAAGCGGGGAGGTGTTTCCTTATCAACTCAAGGACACACAAACATAGCCAGATTAGATATAAATAAAACATGAAAAATATGTAAAAAAAAAAAATAAATAAATAAAAAACTGATTGGTCCAACTCTTAATAATTTGCTGTTACTTGATTTGAGTGCTGCATGTGGACAGATGGGACTCCAGGTTTTCGCGTACCAACATACTTTTAGGTCAATACCTACTACGCAAAATGCGTACAGGTTGGTAGGTCTGTTTAGGTGTAATTTTTTTTTCATCAAAAGAACAGGTTCAAAGAAGTAATTTCTCAGGCCACTGTTGGAAAAGTGGCCTGAGGTAAAGGTGTTGTAAATAATGTTCAGTTTCTTCCACAGAATGATAATTTTGCTTCATAAGAACTC
Source organism: Garra rufa (assembly GCF_049309525.1). Lineage (NCBI taxonomy): Eukaryota > Metazoa > Chordata > Actinopteri > Cypriniformes > Cyprinidae > Garra > Garra rufa. The sequence goes on from NC_133379.1 coordinate 3,207,341, forward strand.
AATATATTATTAGGATCTATGGGTAATAATTTTGTGCTCAAATACGAGAGGCCACTGACTTGGATTTTAAGAATCATCAAATGACTACAAGGTTGAGGTTGAGTAAATTAACAGCAAACAGCAAATTTTTGGCTGAACTGTCCCTTTAATTCAGTCCAAGATTTATTCTTATCAGATGGTCAGTCAATGTGGTCACAGCAACAAATTTCTGAAAGTTAAGTGTCTTTCAGACTACAGTTGCCATTTAGCCAGTAGTAGACGTATACGATTAAATAATGAAAGTCCTTCTCCATCAAATTTCCCTTGATCTTTTGACATCTAACAATACAATGTACTATAAAAACATCCTGTACAGTGAGGGGAAAAAACTGATCCCCTGCTGATTTTGTACGTTTGCCCACTGACAAATGAACAGTATATAATTGTACTGGAAGTTTTATTTGAACAGTGAGAGACAGAAAAACAACACAAAATCCAAAAACACATTTCAAAAAAGTTATAAATTGATTTGCATTTTAATTAGTAAAATAAGTATAAGATCCCCTATCAGTCAGAAAGATTTCTGGCTCTCAGGTGTCTTTTATACAGGTAATGAGCTGAGATTAGGAGCACTCTCTTAATGGAAGTGCTCCTAATCTTAGTTTGTGACCTGTATAAAAGACACCTGTCCACAGAAGCAATCCATCAATTAGATTCCAAACTCTCCACCATAGCCAAGACCAAAGAGCTGTTCAAGGATGTCAGGGACAAGATTGTAGACCTACACAAGGCTGGAATGGACTACAAGACCATTGCCAAGCAGCTTGGTGAGAAGGTGACAACAGTTTGTGCGATTATTCGCAAATGAAAGAAACACAAAACAACTCTCAATCTCCCTCGGCTCCATGCAAGATCTCACCTCTTGGAGTTTCAATGATCATAAGAATGGGAAAGAATCAGCCCAGAACTACACAGGAGGATCTTGTCAATGATCTCAGGGCAGCTGGGACCATAGTTGCCAAGAAAACAACTGGTAACACACTACACTGTGAAGGACTGAAATCCTGCAGCGCCTGCCTTAAGAAGGCACATGTACAGGCCCGTCTGAACACATGTACAGGCCCGTCTGAAGTTTGCCAATGAACATCTGAATGATTCAGAGGAGAACTGGGTGAAAGTGGTGTGGACAGATAAGACCAAAATCAAGCTCTTTGGCATCAACTTGCCGTGTTTGGAGGAGGAGGAATGCTGCCTAAGAACCCCAAGAACACCATCCCCACCGTCAAACATGGAGGCTTTGGGGGTGTTTTTCTCCTAAGGGGACAGGACAACTGCACTGCATCAAAGGGGCGATGGACGTGGCCATGTACCGTCAAATTATGGATGAGTACCTCCTTTCTTTAGCCAGGGAATTTAAAATGGGTTGTGTATGGGTATTCCAGCAGTCATACAGTCATTCATATTATCACAGAAATACTAGGACAAAGGTTAATGTTTTGGATATAAACATTGGTGTCTATGGTTGCGATCAATATAGCTAAAAGTAACTGCCGCCTCAAATTACATTGGTGTCGATTGCATTGTTTCACTACTAAGTGGTGAAAAGTGACTGTTAAAAAATGTATTTGTCACTGAATCATTTATTCAAGAGATACATTGTAAAAATCACAGTCTTTGAATTTCCTTCATTGTGATCCTAACAGTATCTATATCAGATTGTCGCATTGCAAATTCATTTCTCTTTAATGTAAGAAGCAGCACTTCTTTACTACACTGCAGATTTTTAAATAAGGCAGTTCAATGCAGGCTTTTCAGAGAGACTGAAAGTAAAAGATGATGGAGTGCTGAGTCTGACAATACTTGATCCAGCAGAATGTTTGGTATTGTCTGCTCCCAATTGCTTGATATATAAGTTTTCCATGTGGTTTTCAGAGTATGTCACATCAGCGTCCTTCTATATTTTTATTATTAACAACTGTTAGCAGTGAGCATTTACTTCAGAAACTTGAATGTGCCCCACCTATAAAAAGGAATCATTGAATCCCTTTGTTGGACATAACTTTGTGATTTTTTTTTTATTACAACAGAAATGTCATGCTAATTATACTTATATTTACTTAAATATAGAAAGCTGCACTTGATCATGCAAGTATAAAATTATGTTATGCTGAACTTTCTTTACACTATCTGAGATAGAGATATGAGATCAGCAGTTACAGCAAAAAGGCCCAATGGTGCTGAAAGACTGTCCAAGTTAGACACATTCAGGGAGCTCTATAATACCAACTATCTAAATTCTAAGTCTGTATTGTAAGGGAGCAATGCAATTCAATTTCAATAAGGTGAATTAAAAAAAAAAAGAAGAAAAGAAAAGGCCACTGACAAATCCCCAAGACTCCAAGTGGCACTGCTCTTCACAAAAACTTGACCATAAATACCCAAAGAGAGCAAAAGAACTGTGTAAGTCCATCTCTGTTAACTCACAACCAGTCACTTTCAAGAGGAAGTTGAGAATGGTTATGATCTGTGACCTTTTTGCTGGGCGAATCTCATAGCTATAAATACACTTACACTGCTCTATGAGTGCAGTGCAAATCAAACAACCACAGACCCCATGCATGACATGCTGAGCAGCTCTAGAACCCCCTTAAAACCACTGTGGATGGAATTTCTCCTGCTACTGAAACGACTGCTGATGCTTACTATGACTACATGGCTGAAAAAAAAAAAACTCATTAGACACTACTGTTTGACGTCACCTGGTTGTCCAATGTGGTGGTAGATTTATGCTTTCGAAAAGGCCACTATGGGGTGAACATTTTTTGGAACCCTTAAGAGGAGTCCATTCCTGGAATGTTCTGTACATTGTACATTGCTGTTTATGACAGCTTGGCACACATATTAAACTTAATTATGTTTTCAAAAGTAAATGTTTAAATGAATAAGAGAATATATGAAAAATATTAATAAAAAAATAATAATAATTTGATTAAAAAACAATAATTGTTATTAATATAAATAATTCCATCAATACAATTATTAAAAAAATGAAGAAGAAAAATCATATCAGGGCTCTATGAATTAAAAACATAATAATAATAATAATAATAATAATAATAATAATAATAATAATAATAATAATAATAATAATTGTTATTAATATAAATAATTCCATTAATACAAATTTTTATTAAAAAAAGATCTATGAATAAAAAAAATCTATTTAATAATTGTTATTCATATAAATAATTCTATTACCACAAATTATTAATACAAAAAATAACAAATAAAATAAAATTAATCATATCAGGGCTCTACTCAAATGAATGGCAAACAATTTTGTATTGTAGTGTCAAGGGTGTCATGCATTACTTTTGAGGGGGGAGGGGGTGGCTTGTCTTGTGTCATGTCTGTGTCTGTGTCATGTGACACAGCAACCACGATAGCACTGTACAACTGATATTGGCTTGTTTGCCTTTTTATTCGAAATATTCCCAAATGTGTTAACTATATCATGAAAATCCTGATTCTCAAATGTGTAAGTAAATGCATTTTTCACCTTTATAGATTATGTTAGTTGATCTTTATACAACAGTTCTTTCTGGTCCTCAAATCTAATTGGCTGATGAGAGTGCGACATTAGAGCGATATCAGAACTCCAACAGCCGTTTTACAGTTTGTAATTGTATCACTACGCTTGTACTTCTTACAGCGAGTGTCATGGCGGATGCCCAAATTCAATATCATTTTATAAACATTAGTGTTTTTGTGTCACGGAATGTAGGAGGTTTTTAGGCAAAAATGTACTTGCTTATAGTTCAAATATGCAGATTGTCAGCGGCCTTTCTGCGCTCATGAACCCACCCCATTGTTCCGCCATTAAATAGAGACAAGAGACTGTTTTTATGATTCAGCAGTAACGACTTTAAGATTGAAAAGTTAACCATATAAATAGAAGTTATTTATAGTTTCAACAACAGCTTGATGCAGCGAACAAATGCACTGAGCAGCAAAATTACCTTTAACAGATATTAACGGATATTAATTTCACGACAAAGATAACACTTTCCTCAACAGAGATTCAAACGAATGTTTATTGTGAATACGAAACCAATCTGCAGAATGAATAATGTATCAGATGTAGGTTATTACACTTATAGACGTGAGATATCGCTATATATCGGCACGCTGTGATTACCTACGGCCAAATTACAGCAGTGCCGATATACAGCCATATCTCATGTCTATGAGTGTGATATTGCTTATATAATGTATAATGGTGATGGCCAAAGAAAACCAATGCAGTTGTTTACTGAATACAACAATTTCTCTAAGCAAGAAAATAATATTAAGTGACTTATATTGTCAGACTATAACACTATTGCCTGATTTTGCTGTTTTATCAACGAAAATAATTTCAAAACAAAGTCACAGCTGAGCCACTGCACATCTCCAAGCAAACACTGCGATTTTTCATTTATAAATGAAAGTGCACTTTTAATCTAGTGAGTCAATGATTTAATTACCCGTTCATAAAGTCACTTTCTTCAGTGATAAAGTGCTCCTAAAAAACAAGGTAAGCACAGAGCCCTGCATATCAATATTACAGAAATTAAAAAAATGATCATCCTAATGTATACATTGTATTATGTGTTTATAAATAAATAAATAAATCCAGATTCACAACACACACACACACACACACACACACACACACACACACACACACACACACACACACACACAAACACAAACAAATAAATAAAATAAAATATCCCTCACCTAGTAAAATCCAGAAAAGCATATGCATGAACATCTTCATGAAACGATACAAACTTGATCATCAGGCAATTTTTTTTTTGTAACTGACCAAGTAAGAAACGTAACTTATTCCACTCTACAAATCAATGCTCTAACTGCAGTAATAAAAGTAGTAATTAAGTTTTTTCACTGGAAGTTTGGAAAAAAGCTCACCGTTTTTAATTGAAAGTAGCTAAAACAGTCGCTAAATGTAGCTGATGACAATGAGGTCATAATGAGGAGTTCACTGATCTATATAAATATAAATATATCAGTGGGAGAGAGTTGTAATCTAAATAAGTTTTGTCCAAGAAATTGATTTTGTTGCTAGGCTTTTGAATAAAGATTCAAAAGAAAGTCACTAAAAACTTATTACTAAATTGCCTACATTGACTACAACATAATCAGTTAATATTTTGTTTGTATATAAAATATAGCTTAATTCTAATCTATAACCGCAAGTGCAGCGCGTTAGCATTCTGTTAGCCGTTTACTTGCCATTCGCATTTCCATTTGCGTTTCAATTCACGTCTACTAGGGGTGTCGCGCTATACCGGTATTGGCGATAACCGTGATATTCAAATCATGAAATATCGACATTGTGTTAATTAAGGGTGTGACGATATACTGGTATTGGCGATAACCACAATATTTAAAATGAATTGGACACTTATGATAGCACTACATGCAAATAGCCTATTTTGTTTACTCATATAATTTTTGTATTGGTGTTTGCAATTAAGTCATGGCCAATACATGTGCGTAGCACTTGATTTCTTTGTTCAAAACTTTTACATGATTAAATCAAATCTAGAAAAACTGAGCGACCACATTGCTACTTTAAACTGTGTAAAATTGTTGGGCTGGTCACAGTGCCATGCACTTAATGCCTCATCTGCGGCTGTTCTGGGTGCATATTAATACTGAGTTAGAAGCGCGTTAACTGCATGACTTCATTAGTTGGCACCGGCGCAACTATAAGTTAAATCTAGCTCAATCTAGCTCAATCTTCAGCTCAATCTAGCTAAACTGAGCTCCTTGTCTTTCCCGCCACCCCAACTTTACAACATGACTTCTCCATCCAGTTAGGTTCATCAACAATTACCCCATCGACTTCAGCCAGAAATCTTGGTGTAATCTTTGATGACCAATTGACTTTTAAAGAACACATAGCTAAAACTGCTCGATCCTGCAGGTTTGCATTGCACAACATCAGAAAGATCAGGCCCTTCCTAACAGAGCATGCTGCACAACTCCTCGTCCAGGCCCTGGTCATTTCCAGGCTGGACTATTGCAATGCTCTTTTAGCTGGTCTTCCAGCATGTACAATCAGGCCTCTACAAATGATTCAGAATGCAGCAGCACGGCTCGTCTTCAATGAGCCCAAGAAGGCCCATGTCACACCTCTCTTCATATCCCTGCACTGGCTACCGGTTACAGCACGCATCAAATTCAAGACACTGATGCTGGCCTATAGGACAGCCACCGGCTCATCACCGGCCTACCTCCATTCACTACTACGCATCTACACTCCCTCCAGAAGTCTGAGATCCTCTAGTGAAAGACGCCTTATTGTACCACCACAGAGAGGCACGAAATCACTTTCCAAAACATTCTCCTTCAATGTCCCTGCCTGGTGGAATGATCTTCCCACCCCCATCCGAAACGCTGACTCCATTACTGTCTTCAAGCGACTGCTGAAAACCCATCTTTTTCGACACTATCTGACTATCTGGAAAAAAAAAAAAAAAAAAAAATTCTTCTCCTCTCTTTCCTGATCTTCCCTTTCTAGCCCGTACTCATCTAACAACGCCTGACATATGGTATTTTTGAGCACTTCCTATGTCGATCTGCCTCCTTAGGATGAATCATTTGTTGTATTCCCAATTGTAAGTCGCTTTGGATAAAAGCGTCTGCTAAATGAATAAATGTAAATGTAAATGTAAATGTAAATGTAAGTTAAGATATTAAAATACGGGTAGGCAAGTTAACAGGTTAAACTAAACTATCAGTTTTTATATTTATTTATTCATCATACTGTTGAACTTGACAGTATTTTCTCTCTTGTTATTTCATAGGGAGCTTTAAAGAAGACAGTCACCTGTAACCTGAAGAAGAAGTAGTGAAAATGCATGTTCCCTGTGTTTATCAGTATCCTTATGTTCATTGGGTAAAAAGAAAAACTGAATAAACAAAGTAAAAATTAATTTGGCTGATTCGCCAAGATTTCTATAGATATTATTTTTTCTCTCGCTCCATTGTTTCTTCCCCTGCTCATTTCTACACAAGTTCATCAAACAACAGTGGTAAGTTGGAATCGATCTGAAATCATGGTAAGTAATGGCTTCTTCTCTTGATAATGTTAGCTGCACTGCTTGCCACATATACAGCTTATCTCTCTGTCGGCAGTGAGGCATTCACATGTGATAAATGCAGGGAAATAGTTAGGCTGACAGAGAAGATTTCAGAACTAGAGACACACATCCAAACTTTAATTGAGGATAGTAAGAATGTGAGGGCCTTTGGATGTGACTAGCTCAGGGAGTCCTGTACATTGTTCAGTTCCGATTAAAAAGCCTGTGCAACAGGGTAGGGCTGGGCGGTATACCTTTTCATACCAAATAATGGTGTTTTTTTTAAAAAAGATATTAATTTTTCATATACCCCAATACCGGTGAGTGTGTGCGTACAAAGCGTCGGGAACACTTATGTTGAAGAAAACAGAAACTGCAGCTTGCACTTGCTTGTCTGAAGCAACACATCTGCGGTGTGGACGTATTTCAGTATATCTGAGAAAGACCCAGCATTGCGCGCAGACAGATGTAGCTTTCAGTTACATCGCAAAATTTTAAAGATATGTCTTTTCTATATACTGTATTTTTATAAATATTTATGTTTTAAACCATGGAGGTGAGCCAATGGATATCACACAAGCAACGTGAAAACTGCGCAATGTTAAAGTGAAAGAAAAAATTGACTTTCATTATCTGATGTGCATTCTTTCACAGACAATGAGAGACGAATTATACCTCATATCCTGATATTAATTTAGTCCCTTAATATTTTTCTTGCGCCACGAACATGGTGGAAAAAAAAAAAAAAGAAACGTATTTTGTGTAAGGTTTGTTTTTGAAAGTCTTAAATAAAGCTCTTAATTTTCATTCATGACTGCAGTGTTATTAGGGGTTATGAAAGTCATAATTATGATTTCAGGTGGTCTTAAATTTGGGGACTGAAAGACAAGAATTGCGATGAAACTTCAAAAGACTATCCATTGAATAAATATGAGCGCTGCACTTTTCAAAATCATTTGTTGTGCTGCTTTGTATACTACCATTCTGACAGCGCCTCCTGCTGGAAGAGAAACGCATAGAGTTGTAAATGTGAACTCATGGATCCACAAGATAATGTGTTATAAAAATTTTAACAATTTTAAAAAAAGGCAGTAAAATATATGTATATGTTATTTAAGTAATATAATACTTGTCACAAATGAGGTCTCTGTGGCTCCCTCTGACCGTCGCCAGCGGGAACCCTCACCTGAGTACTAAACACTACATTACCCACAATTCTGTACCTGGGACACACACTTCCGGTTCCGGGTCGTCCGGGTTCACTTCCTCTCGGTCGGCCATTTAAGGATCACCTCGCTGGCTTGTTCCCTGCGAAGTTTTGTATAGTTATGCTGACAATCCCGAGCGCTATTACCTCTGACTGCCTACCTGTTGCCAACCGGACTGTTTATCCACTTCGTGAACGTTTTCTGCCTGCCCTTTGTCGACCCACGCCTGTCCCCTGGATTATCCCTTTTGATTGCGGCCTGCCTCGACCCATTGCATGGACTATCGTTCACTCTTACAGATTATCTGCTCCACACCAGTCTGCTGTTATTCGACCTTGCCTGTTTACTTTGATTCTGTTAATAAAACTGTTGAAAATGGATCCCACGCCTCCGGATCAGTCTCTGACTACGTCACAGAAAACTTCGCCACACCCGGATCCAGCAACAGTTTACCAGCTCACTACGGAGCTCTGGGCCCAGGCCTCAGCTGCTTCGGCGGGATTCTTCTTCGTCAAGAAAATGGATGGAGGTCTTCGTCCTTGCATTGACTACCGGGCACTCAATGACATTACGGTAAAGTACCGCTATCCACTTCCACTCGTTCCTCCCGCCTTGGAACAACTTCGAGCTGCCAAGATCTACACGAAGTTGGACCTCCGATCAGCGTACAATCTTGTCAGGATTCGGAAGGGGGACGAGTGGAAAACAGCCTTCTCTACCACCTCAGGTCACTATGAATACCGGGTCATGCCCTTCGGCCTGGCCAACAGTCCCTCGTTCTTCCAGGTGTTCATCAATGAGGTGTTCCGGGACATGCTGAACCGCTGGGTAATAGTCTACATTGACGACATTTTGATTTATTCAAACTCCTACGCCGAACACATCCAACATGTCAGAGCAGTGCTCCAACGTCTCATCCAACATCAACTCTACGTAAAGGAGGAGAAATGTGAATTTCATCAGGAGAGGATTGCCTTCCTCGGCTATATCATCAGCCCTGAGGGAATCGCCATGGATGAGAGGAAGGTGAATGCTGTACGTCACTGGCCACTTCCTACCACTCTCAAGGAACTTCAACGGTTTTTGGGGTTCTCCAACTTCTACCGCCGTTTCATTCGACAGTTCAGCACGGTGGCAGCTCCCCTAACTGCTATGGTCAAGAAGGGTAGTTCTCGTCTCACCTGGTTACCACCTGCCATTCAGGCCTTCAATGATCTCAAACAGAGGTTCACCACCGCACCTATCCTTCATCATCCAGATCCTGATAAGGCCTTCCTCGTTGAGGTGGATGCCTCAAGTACCGGTGTGGGGGCAGTCCTTTCACAGAGGCAGGGCCAAAACCCCAAGACATTTCCTTGCACTTTCTTCTCTCACAAACTGACCCCCGCAGAGAGAAATTATGATGTGGGTAACAGAGAGCTGTTAGCCATCAAACTAGCACTCGAGGAGTGGCGACACTGGCTTGAGGGCTCCCAACTACCTTTCACAGTGATAACAGATCACAAAAATCTGGAATACCTTCGCTCTGCCAAAGTCCTGAATCACCGCCAGGCCAGATGGGCTCTCTTCTTCACACGGTTCCAGTTCCAGGTGACCTATCGCCCAGGCTCTATGAATACTAAGGCTGATGCCCTCTCACGCATTCATGAACCTGACTACTCCCCACCATCCTCAGAGAACATCTTACCCACAGCTATTATGCTGGCTCCTGTTACCTGGGATATCATGACCGAGATCTCGGAGGGAGACACACAAGACCCCACACCAGCCAACTGCCCTGCCAACCTCACCTACGTTCCCCTCAAACTACGGCCACGAGTATTGGCTGAGGTCCACTCTACTCCAAGTTCTGGTCATCCAGGTATTGAGGCTACCCTCCAATTACTCAAGAACCGTTTCTGGTGGCCTTCCTCTCGCCTTGACACCATTAACTTCATTCAGAAATGCTCAGTATGCAACACCGCCAAGGTCCCTCGTCAATTGCCTGCCGGTCTCTTACAACCTCTGCCCATACCTCAACGTCCATGGTCCCATATCACTGTGGACTTCGTCACCGACCTCCCATCTTCCAACGGTAATACCACCATACTAACTGTCGTCGATCGATTCTCCAAGGGCTGCCGTTTCATACCTCTCCCCAAACTTCCCACAGCTATGGAAACAGCAGAGGCACTCTGTAACTCAGTATTCAGATTCTACGGACTACCGGAGGATATCTTCTCTGACCGAGGGCCCCAATTCACCTCTCGTCTGTGGTCTAACTTCTTCCGTCTCTTAGGAGTCAATGTCAGTCTCACTTCAGGATACCACCCGCAATCAAATGGACAAGCCGAGAGACTGAACCAGGAGTTGGCCCACTTTCTACGTTCCTACTGCCAGAATCATCAGGAGGACTGGAGCCGCTACCTTCTATGGGCTGAGTATGCCCAAAATTCACTACGAAAACCTTCCACCAACCTCACTCCTTTCCAATGCATCCTAGGATTTCAACCACCTTTGTTCCCCTGGTCTGGCGAACCCACGGAACTACCTGCGGTCAACTCCTGGTTCCAACACAGCGAGGAGACATGGGATCAGGCTTTGTCCATCTACAGCGGGCAGTCCATCGCACTCAGATCCAGGCCGACCGTCGACGCCGACCCAATCCCACCTATGAACCCGGACAATGGGTCTGGCTTTCGACCCGGGACCTACGTCTATGCCTACCTTGCAAGAAGCTCGGTCCCAGGTACGTGGGTCCTTTCAAAATAGTCAAACAAATCACTCCCGTATCATTCAGATTAGAAATCCCAGCCGAATATCGTATCTCACCCACATTTCATGTATCTCTGTTGAAGCCCGCTGGTGACCCGGGAGGAGAGGAGAACCTAGACGAGACCGCTCCCCAGGAACCTACCCCCCTGATCATCGATGGCGAGGAGGTCTACCGAGTCAACACTATCCTGGACTCCCGACGCCGGAGAGGTCACCTCCAATATCTGGTCGATTGGGAGGGCTTCGGTCCTGAGGAAAGATCTTGGGTGCCTGCCGAAGACATCTTGGATCGACCAGCTCCCCGTGGAAGAGGTAGACCTCGGCGTCGGCTACCTCCTCGCGCCAGGAGTCGCTCGCGGGGGACGGGGGGGTTTGGCTCTGTCACAAATGCGGTCTCTGTGGCTCCCTCTGACCCTCGCCAGCGGGAACCCTCACCTGAGTACTAAACACTACATTACCCACAATTCTGTACCTGGGACGCACACTTCCGGTTCCGGGTCGTCCGGGTTCACTTTCTCTCGGTCGGCCATTTAACCCTCTGGGGCCTGAGGTGTTTTGGGGCCCTGAAGAAGTTTTGACATGCCCTGACATTGGTGCTTTTTTCAGTATCTTAAAAACATATGAATGGTTAAAGTCAGATTACATTGTAATCAGCACATATTGGGCTACAATAATAGGCAAGCAACATTAATGTGCATGTTTTTGTTTTTGAGAAAACTATGTTTATGCGTGGTTATTGAAAATCTAAAGTTTTGAAGTCACTGAAATAAGGCCATGAAGCACATACAGGACATTTCTTTACAAGACTTTAGATAATTGGATGTCGTAGGCTAGAATTTTTTCAACCAAATGATGTGAAAATCATCTCGTTCACTCGTTCAGAGAAAACAATATATTGATTTAAATTTTATAAAACATGTTTTGTGATCGAAAGGGATTATTCATAGGTGTGGCAATGGCCCATGAATATTTAGCAATTCACACCTGAAAGACAAAAGGGCCCTCCCTAATGGCCCCATCAATGATGACTGAAACAATGTGAGAAGATTCAGAGAATGGAGTTTTAGATTATTTTTATTTTATTTACTATCACTGTATAAACAAAACATACATAATGAAGGTCAAAGACACATTATTGAGCTCCCTCATCTTACCACACAGATGTGCACAGACTTTGTGGCATTTCTGAAAACTTCTTCTGAATTCTGTTCAACAAATGAAACAAATCTTACCTGCTATTTTGTGTGCCCTTAAAAAAATACAAAAAAAGTCAAAAACTTGTTTTACACTAGAATATCAGTGTAGTTGAACATCTCAAGTTTCTAGTGCTCTCAGAGGAAAACAGTTTGAAGGGACTCATGGGAAAGACTAGACATCTCCTTGGTTTCATATAGATTAATTTATCACAGATTATTTGTTTTTGATAAAACTTACTTCGTTTAAAAGCATAAATCTCAAGCTTTCAGTAGATACCACTTTTATGTTTGTGTGCTAAATATTCACCGTGTTTGAATGATATAAGTGACGCATTTCTAAAAGCAGTTCACGGAGACAGAGAAAACAGAAATCACCCTGTTTGTTTTCTTTATTCTAAATAAAAAAACACAACTTTCTGCTGTTCTTTTGAGTGTGCCCAAATAAAAGTGCAAGCTTTACAGTTTCCATTGATGTATATCTCTAATGTGTATGACTTAAACCGACAGAGCATTTTTAGTGTCTTTTGCGCTGATCTTAAAAAAAGTAGGTTGGTCACGCCGGCGTGACCGTCGGCCCCAGAGGGTTAAGGATCACCTCACTGGCTTGTTCCCTGCGAAGTTTTGTATAGTTATGCTGACAATCCCGAGCGCTATTACCTCTGACTGCCTACCTGTTGCCAACCGGACTGTTTATCCACGTCGTGAACGTTTTCTGCCTGCCCTTTGTCGACCCACGCCTGTCCCCTGGATTATCCCTTTTGATTGCGGACTGCCTCGACCCATTGCATGGATCAATCCGTTCACTCTTACGGATTATCTGCTCCACACCAGTCTGCTGTTATTCGACCTTGCCTGTTTACTTTGATTCTGTTAATAAAACTGTTGCAAATGGATCCCACGCCTCCGGATCAGTCTCTGACTACGTCACAATACTTGATTGATTATAATTGTTTAAATTGATATAATTGATTTATTCTTTGAAACTTTAATATTAGAAGTTTTTAATCAATTACCTTGATTCTAGTAAGATTTTGTACACAGTCATAGCCATAAATGCAATGGTACTAATAATTGGCATAATTCTTTCGGTTTTCGGTTTCGGCCAAGAATTTTCATTTCGGTGCATCACTACATCATATGTAAATGTGGTCAGGCTAAAGTTGTAGCCGCAGGAGGCAACACAAGCAATTTGCTTCACCACCTCCACCACAAACATGTCCTGGAATATGAAGAATGCACAATAAAGTGTTGTGTATTTTGATTGCAAGTCATGAATTCTGATTTCTTCACCTCATTACAATTATGAGTGCCACTGTCACTTCTTTGTGAACAGCAGCATTTTGTGAGACCAATCAAACCTGGGTTAATACTAGTCTGGTCAGTGTAAGCCAATATACTGCAGTAATTATTCTCTAATTTATTAGGAAATGTGATTAACACCAAGTCATACATGGAAAAAAAAAAATACCGTCATATACCGTGATACTGTATAATTTTGAAAAAATACCGAGGTATAAATTTTTGGTCAAACCACCCAGCTCTACAGCAGGGCAACTGGGTGACTGTGAGGTGGCATAGTCGTGGGTCAAAACACAGCTCTTCCATTCTAATCAGAACATCAAACAGGTTCTCCCCACTCAGTGACCTCAGGTTTCCCACTGAGAAACCTGACGAAAGTGCTCTAGTTATTGGTGATTCTATTGTACGGAACCAGCCGCAATAGTCCAATGTTCACCGGGAGCCAGAACGCTTGACATCTTGGCAAATTTAAAAGTGCAGGCTAATGCTAAACATAAATTCAGTAAGATTGTTATCCACGTCAGCACTAATGATGTTCAACTTTGCCAATCGGAGATCACTGTAATATGCTCTGGTCCCCTCCCTGCTCACCGTGGTGACAAGATAAATAGCATACTGTCGTCACTCAATGGCTGGATGTCTAAGTGGTTCCCGCAGAATAACATAGGTTTCATAGACAATTGGGGCAGACCTGACCTGTTGAAAAGAAATGGTTTTCATCCCTCCAGGGGTGGTGCCGCTTTTATCTCTAGAAATATGGCACATAGCCTTAGAGTTTGCACTTGACTGACTGGGGCCCAGGTCAAGAAGTAGACAGACTGGCTAAACAGACCATCTGCTAGCCGCCTCACATCACAGAAATCAGTTAATTCTCAACACATAGAGACTCTTTCACCTAGATATCATACTATAGAGACTGTGTCTGTTCCCCGTGCTAGAAAATACAAAAAACGTCCAAACCAATTTAAGAGTAACAACTGAATTGATGTTCAACAAATAAACAATGTGTATAATACAGAGAAAAAAATTCTGGCTTATTTCCCTTACTACAAAAGCACTTTTTGTAAATGATATTATCACTAATTATAATCTAAATGTGTTCGGTTTGACAAAAACCTGGCTAAAACCAGATTATTTTAAAAGAGTCTACCCTCCGAGGTTACTGTTATAAACATGAGCCGTGTCAAAAAAGTAAAGGCAGAGGTGTTTCTACAATTTATAGCAATATATTCAGTATTTCTCAGAGGATGGGCTTCAAGTATAACTCGTTTGAAGCGATAGGCTTCATATTACATTTTCCAGAGAAAGAAGTGTTAATGATAAATCTCCTGTGACGTATTGGCTACTGTATATAGGCCACCAGGGCACCATATAGACTTTATTAAATAATTTGCTGATTTTCTATTTGAGTTAGTGAAAGGCCGCAGATGAAGTCTTAATTGATGTTAATGGCATTGAAATTCTGCAGCAAAGGGATGATATCTCTGATCATTATCTAGTCTCATGTATACTCCATTTAGCTAAAACTGTAAATTGAACTCCTTGTTACAAGTATGGTGAAACCATCACTTCTACCACAAAAGACTGCTTTGTAAGTAATCTTCCTGACTTATCTCAATTCCTCAGCATCCAATAGTTCAGAAAAAAAAAACTTGATGTAACAGAAACTATGGACTCTCTCTTTTATAGCACTTTAGATACGGTTGCTCCTTTATGCCTAAAGAAGAATAAGGAAAACAAACACACTCGCGGCCTAAAGAGAGCGGCCTGGAAAATGGAGCACAGCTGGAGGAAAACAAAACTAGAGGTATTTCATACTGCCTGGCGTGAATGCACTCTTTCCAATCCGCAAGTTTCCTATGCCCCATGAGGCCTTGTGTCAAAAGTGGGAGCGTCTTCCAGTTCAAAGTAAACAAGCGGGACGTGACACACATTCAAACAGTTGACAGGAGTGAGGGGCAAATGAAGCCTCATGAAGCACCGACACTTTCCTTTGACTGTTTTGGGAAAAAAAAGATTCAAAGCTTCAAGAGTGTTGAATACAGTGCTACAGATCTGGCCATTAAAAATGCATCTATTTTCACGCGGCAGCCTGCAATTCGGCACGCGTGGGCACGCGTCTGCCTGCAGGGGCTTTTTCAGATTTTTTTACAACGTTGTTGCGCTTCATATAATATCCACTAGGTGGCGCAAGGAACAACATTCTGTAGCCAAACCCTGCACAAAGAAGGCTATTTGGACAGTATTTGTTATGTCTGTTGTTTCAATATCTGGCGCCATAATCGGTAATTCATTCTGTATGTAACGGCAAAGTATTTATAATTTTGTTTCTTTTTTATTAAGTTAATTTAGAAAAAAAAGTTTGGAGCATTTTTGTTCGTTAAACGTAAGCTTTTTGTTTTTTAAAGACCAAGCGGCAGACAGTGAGTTGACCTACTCTGTGTTTCAATTTGCCTTCTCAAAACACGAATTGGCTAAAATAAAATCCATAGATGTAAAATAAAATATATAAATAATAATATATATAAATGTGCGCTATTAGGTGCATATCCAATCGTTTTATGCAGAGAGTGCAAAACACATTTTTAGGACATGAAGGCTCAAGCTCGATCAGTTACATTTTTTTCAGTGGAAAATATTTAACCGTTATTTTTTGTCAGACATGATAAATAAATATGTAGAAAGACTTTAATTACTACTAAACGATTAAAACAAAACAAATAGAAAACAAAAACTGTTTTATTATGTAGCTAGTCCGTAGAGATGCATTTCTCTCTAAAGGCGCGTCCAACGAGGATATGAGGAGGATTGTTAACTGCATCATCACTGACTCAGAAAACAGTAGTTTCTAAATAAATAATTAAAATATCTCCTTACTATTTGACAGTCATGGTATTTACTTTTGCCAGTGTTTTGTGGAACCCTTCCAAGCTGTGCTGAACGTGCGCTCAATGCTTTACAAAATACATTATAAATTTTAACATTTTAAACCAACAGCAAATGAAGATTTGCATGTTTGAGAGGTAACTCGTCTTTTTCATAGCATTTATACAATTTTAGATACACTTTATTTGATTGATTTGTGTAAGAGGAGAAATATAAACTATAGTTGAGTGTTAAAAATGTATTTTATGTATTATTGTTATTATTATTAGTAGTAGTATTTTCTTTAGATTTCTTTTTGCGTTTTTTTTTGTGTTGTACATTATGATGTCGCGCTGCCCATGCAGCCAACTCTAGATCAGTGAGTCTCAAGCCACCCCCCTTCCCCTGGTTTGCATTTGTATAGCATAATCATTTACATATAAAAGCTACACCGAGGCCAAGGTTACATGAATCATGGGGGGTGTCAGGTGCTAAGCCTTCCACATCAATTTTTGGCAGTTCCCGACAATTAGACAATTTAGACAGTTTGCAAGAATATTTAGTATCACTGGTCAGTACAAGTTTTTATTCCTCTCCAGTTTAAACAGCTCCGACCATTTTAACCTGGAACTAGGCTTAAGTATGCTCTGTGAAACCGGAGGGAAGTGTTGTTTTTTTTTCAGTTATCTTAACAGTAGCAGTTAATGAGGCCATCAGCGGCAGTATAAAGAGCGAAATGTTTATGAATAGCAGAATGGGAATGGGGGTGAATGCTGTCTGTTGCCTTGTAATCAACATATTATTGAGACTCTTTGCCCGCCATGTCATTTCGTAGGAGTGGGAGACACGTGTCTAAACCAAAGCCAAAGCACCCGCTAACAGTTCATGTTTGGGGAGCAATATCCAGACTGGGTCCGGGACCGATTGCAATCTTCGAAGGCATAATGGACCGGTCTTTCTTTGAAAATGCTAGGGAAAACATCGGAGCACATCACCGTTTTTTCCAGGACAATGACCCGAAGCACACTGCTGCAGGCAGACTCATTGCTGAACAGGGTATAAACTGGATTAAGATTCCCGCCGAATCCCACGACATGAATCCCATTGAAATGGTGTGGAATGCTCTGATAGATTATATTCGAAAAGTAGCAAAACCAACTACAAAGTCTGACTTAATTGATGCCATAAATAAATTCTGGTTCGAGGAATTTACAGCAGTGGCATGCAACAAGTACATAAACAGACTGTTTAAAGTTCTTCCGGCTGTGGTGAAGCATCAGCGTGGACATACTGGAATGTAACAATGTATAAAGTTGTTTAAAAATGTCTAAGCATTGGCAAAACTGTAAAATGAAAATATAATGTACATTAATGATCACTTGAATAAATAAGCTTTTTGACGTTGTTGTTGAGAATCTGCTCTTATCAAAAACATAAAATAATACTGATAATACTGATAAAAATGCATAAACACGAGTTTAATGCATAAACAAACCTGCATGACCATAGTAACCCAGGATTATCAGAGATAGGTTTATTAATATTTTATTTTGAGTTAAGAAATTATTATATTAATTGTTATAGAAATTAATACAATATTAAATATTTATATAGGCGATGCTGTATATGCCAATGCTGTCTGTGGGCGATGTAGACAGCATTCACAAGTGTATCATGAATAAATATTTCATGTACTTCAAATTAAATAGCCCTACAAGAAACATTTCATGCATCCCACACAGTCTTGTCCATTAACTGATCCTCTTTTTTTCCGTATTATTCGTTTATATCACTGATCTATAATAGAGAACTGGATTGCTCATGACGTCATAAAAGTGAAGCCACCGCGCCGCCATATTAGTATTCCCTAGTATTCGCATACATTCTATTGAATGAATAGGAAATAGGGATGCTCATTTCGGTTAATTTTCCTGACCGACAACCGCTGCTCGTCATCCGAACATTAACCGTTAACTGATAAAATTAGAATAATAAATTAGTTTAAAATAAAAATAGAATGCACGAGTGTCTGTGATGATACATTAAAAATACAAGCAAATGTTTTATTTTAACGTGCAAACGGCAGCATACAGAGCAACAACAAAAACTGTATTGACATATACTCAAATTATCACGCATCAGCAGCGGTTCTGAGAACAGAGAAAATCTGAATGAAAAAAAAAAGAATAATATAAATAGGCCTACACTAAATATGTATAAATTAAATAACTAGCTAATTAAGATGACAAAACTAAAACACACTGAATCCTTTTATGCGCTTTGAAGAACTGTACCGGTTTTATTCTTCTCGTCGGACATAAAAATATATAGCAGGCCAGCCAATACCTCAGTGGGCCTAGTTTTTAACATGTCCACATGCTGTACGGATAGGCAGGACCGCTGCCTGTTAACTCTTAGATCCGCGAAAAAAAAAATCACCATCACAAAAACCCTTTCAATTTGCGGTTCGGGACTTCCATCCACTGTCATATGCGTGTGGAGAAGCGCGTGTTTTACAGCGTTCAGCAATAGCCAATCACAGACATGTATGTTGATTTGATTATCACTGTGGCCAATCAGAGGAGGCTATGTTACAATCCACTCACCAACCAAAGTGCCGGTTTCAGTTTTGCTGATTTCTACACTTTCGTGAACTCTCTTATTAAAACTAAGAAAGTGTTGGCATTATATAAATAAGAGATTAATTGTGCAGTGTAAAGGTTATTTTATTACTTTTTAATAACTTTATGAGATTGCGATGAACTACTCTAGGATGAGTGATAGCTTTCCAGTGATTGTAACGGGAGCGCCTATTGCGCACTTTCTAGACTATAATTCATTCAGAATTTGAATACATTCACTCACGGATTCACTCTCTGATAACCCAATAACACCACTTGAAATTGAGTTGCATATACTACATCTGTTTACTAAGTAAAGGTGAAGCGAAATATGTCTGTACAGCCACACTGCACGTGTCGACACGTGAGTAAACAGATAACTTACAAATAGCATTATTTCTTTCACCATGCAGCAAACGTAAAAAAAAAAAAGAATAGAAAAAAACCCTTTTAAACCGTTTAACTGATAGTAATAATCGGTTAAAATTCTTACTGTCGGTTAACGGTTAAACGGTCAATATGAGCATCCCTAATAGGAAACTATACGATAACAAGTCAGTGTTTTTATACCTGAAGTCTCACTGTACATTTTCACAATGCAAAGGTCCTAAGCATATAAACGGTTAATGTTGGGAATTCCCTCTGCTTATTAAAAATGTACGTTCATAGCCTACATTACAGTCGCGTACATCAGATAAACAAACATCATACGATCTCAGTACAGTTATTCACGGTTTATGTCATTTTGTTGTTTATATTCGTACAGTAGACTAACTGCATGTTTCAACAATATTTAACAGTGACGTTATTCATTTTGAAGCAGGTAATGATTTGTTCGTTAAATTAATAATTAATTCAACATACACAGCATTTTACTCAGATGGAAACGGTAATGTTAGTAAATCATTAACGTTACAGAATTTGCTGATCTGAAGAGTCTGAAATAGATGTTGCTCAATCAGGCACATTAAAAATTCACACCACGACTCGGAGAACACCGCTGACTACAAATGGTACGGACTTAAAGACATAAGCTTTATTTCAAAAATTTGAATTTCAATATAACGAGCAATGTAGTAACAGAGACTTGTATTGTTATTGGTATTGGTATTGTATTATTTACTGTATAATCGAATCAATTTCAGATACTAATACCAGATATATGGTACTGTGTATTATTTCCTGTATAATTAGGTAACGTTACATAAAGAAATATATTTAGTGTTGGATCAGTTACCTGTTTCTGCAAGTGCGCAGCTGACACGCCCACCAAAACGATTTCAATATATCGCTTATCCAGCCCGAAAAGACCATAAACATTCCAGAAAACATCTTAAGTAAAAATTAATTTACATACACATATCCTAAAAACTAATCCTGTGTGAAAGATACGCTTCAAATCGGGTGATTTTAGGTCAGAAATTTACATGTGACTCAATGGCGCTCTCTGCAGGTAGGGAATAGTAAGATGGCGGATGGAACACTTCCGGTGGCTTCACTGCCTAATGGCAGTTTAGAACGCAATGAGCAATCCAGTCATTATATAGATCAGTGGTTTATATTCGTTATTTTCACCTTCATTTTGATCTCTTTACATAACATTCTGAATGTTAATGATACTGTAAAGGTTCTATGACTGGGGTTTTTTTTTTTTTTACTGGAATGCATTTTAAAGGTTAAATTTAACATATACTGTATTTTATGTAGTCTAATGACAAATCTTTGAAGAGTGAATTATTCACGTAGTTTCATTTGGAAATAATTTATCGTCACAGAGTGAAATAGGCCTAAATTCCTCCTATTAACTGATAGTCTTTTTTCCGTATTTGTATTAATATTATTATCATTATCATTATTATTACTATTACTAATATTATTATTATTATTATATACAATTATTATTGTATATTATTTATTTTCATTTATATTCGCCCCCCCCCCCCCTTAATTTGGCTCTCTTTACTTAACGCTCATGTAAATGATACTGTAAAAGCTTGACATATGCTATATGACAGATTTTTACTGGAATGTAGTTTAAAGGTTGAATTGAACATATATTTTATTTTGTTTCGTCTAATTAATAGACTAGACTATATAAATACTAAACTGTTTTACTGAGGAATGAATCATTCACGTAGTTTCATTTGTAAATAAAAACATGCTCATTTATCGTCACACACGGGCATAAATACAATGAAAAAATCAAAACTTTATTGGCATAATTGTCAGGCGTTAAAAATAAATAGCCCTAACCAGTTATTAAAATAATAATAGCCTCAGATTAGATTCAGAATGTTAAGAGATCGAAATGAAGGGGAAAATAATGAATATAAACGAATAATACATTTATTACGGAAAAAAGGGGATCAATTAATGGATAAGACTGTGGGATGCATAACATTTTTCTTGCAGGGCTATTTAATTTGAAGTACTTTATGTAATATTTATTCATGATAAACTTTTGAATGCTGTCTACATCGCGCACAGACAGCATTCGCATATACAGCATTGCTTATTGTTAATATAATAACTTAATATTGTATTAATTTCTATAACAATTAATATAATCATTTCTTAACTCAAAATAAAATATTAATAAACCTATCTCTGATAATCCTGGGTTATGGTCACGCAGGTTTGTTACAAACGCACGCATTAAACATAAGGATGTCGTTACCTCGACAAAATGATCTTGCGGCCACGACATAATATGACGTTCCCAAGAATTAATATCTTGTGGCAATGGCATACAGTAATATGACGTTCCCACGAGTTTATATGTCATGGCCACGACAAACATAAGTGAACCGAAGGTGTCCCCTCCAGGTCACCGTACAAACGAGTCTTTTAGCTTGCAGCGATGTTTGCTGCCGCTTCAGTTCAGTGCGTTACATGACTGCCCCCTACTGATCATGTCTTTCCTGTGTCAATGTATTTTCTGTGTTCCCTCAGAATACACCGGCGTCACGAGAGACCACTTTACTTCCTGCGCGCATTTTAAATGGGCAGATCTGTATCTGGTGGTTAGTAAAAAATAAAGCAGCAAAAAGCCTGTGAAGCTATGTCAAAAGAAGTTTTCACCACAATTTCCATAGATCGACTCATGTTACATGCACAAATAAAAGGCTAACCATGTGTGTGTTTGTTTGATGAATTTCTGACTCTAATAAATTAATTTACCCATTAAAAAGTGCATTAAATGCCAGTATGGATATCAATATGATGTAATAGAATAATAATGTACACATATATGAGTGGCAAACATCTAATTTTCCTGAAATAAGTTTCATATTATTTGTATAACTGGGTATTTAAAAATGTAAATATTAAATAAGTCCCAATGAAAATGTACTTGCAAAGTAAGATCTGGGGGTTAGAACATTCTGACCCGCAAAGTGAATCACGCACATGACTAGACAGAAAGTGGGGCTTTCTTTGTAATTGGTAAAGTGATTTCAACATTAATAAAACAAGCCTCATCTGGCATGCCCTTTTAACACAAGCTCTGATGCCTCGGTTCAAATGTCATATCACTAGTTGACAGTCATTCAAGATTTAGCGATCCAAACTGGCTAACGATGTGGGAACACAAATTCAAACAGCATATCTTGTCCCTAAGCAACGTAATGACATCTCTCATAAAGGTGTTCAACTTTACAAAGCAAACAATGGTCTGAAAAACACTTAGCTTCTTCGCTAATTAGGACACAAAATACCATTGGTATGCTATGTCCGCTGCTTCACCGGAAGTTGTACCCACACTCTTTTTTACAGTAGCGCCCCCCCAGAAACTTGTGAATAGAATAGCATTAAAAAATTACTTTTCATCTAGAAGAAAACAAACATAACACAAGTTATTTATTTAATATAGTGGCTAAATTAACAAAAAAATAAAGCACCAACAGGCACTGACTTTTTTCCAACAGTACAGCAGTAATGACTTTATGAACTACTTTACTTCCAAGATCGATAGTTTTACAGACCATGCAGCCATCAGCTACAGTATCTACAGTATACAGTATCTACAGTGCACTACAGATCTCCTGAGGAACAGTTCCATTAATTCT